>NC_053475.1:3361111-3476208 GCF_015227805.2 Hirundo rustica | reverse complement strand
GGGTGGGGCTGTACCACCAAGTGAGCAACAGGACCAGAGGCATCACCCAGCTGGGCCCCTACAGCCTGGACAAGGACAGCCTCTACGTCAACGGTGACCAGCGCTCCTCCCTCGGCCTCCTCTGCTCTCCCATGGCAGCCCTCCCCCAGTGCTGCCCCTTGCCCAGCTCCAGCTCCTGACCCTCTGTCTCTCTCTTTTCCCAGGCTACAACGAGCAGACACTGATGACCAGTGAGTACCTAGCAGGAGCAGGAGCGGTGCACAAGGCAGCCAGTTCCTCACTGGAGTGTTCTTTCGGGCTGTCTGGGTTGGGGGCTGGGGCTGAGATTCTGGGGATAGCGGAAGATGCCTTGCCATCTCCATGGAAAAAAGGCCAGGAGGAGAGCTCTGCTCTCATCCAGCCAGAACTGTAACAACGAAGTCTTTGCCCCTTGTCATTCCCCACCTGTGCTTCTTCCAGCTCCCACCCATCCACCAACAACAACAGCTGCTGCCCTTGAGCGTTTCACCGTCAATTTCACCATCACCAATCTCCCCTACACCTCTGACCTGGAGAATCCTGACTCAGCCAAGTTCAGAGCTACTCGAAGGGTTATGAACACTCTGGTAAGTGAACCGGCTCTGGGAAATTGTCTTGCCCTCCCTGGACTGTCTAAACATACAGAGTGTGCAGTGAGATTGCCATGCCCTAAGTGCAAAACCTCTTTCCCTTTGCAGCTCGACCGCCTGTTGAAGGAAAGCAGCATTGGCCCTGTTTTCCAAGGATGTGAGACAACAGGTTTCAGGTATGAGTGGCCCTCCAGTGTGCCTCTGCAGTGTCCTCACTTACAAAAGAGAATCAATCTCAATCCTGGTCAACCTCTCCTCTTTTATGGAGCAAGGACATTCTTCATCCTTCCCTGTATCTTCTTCCTGGTATAGCTCTTTCTTATGTCTCCCTGACACGTGCTGGACGCTCCTCTATGGGGGGCCAAGGCCCAATCCCATGTTCACTTGAACGTTCTTCCAGTCCCTCTCCATCCAGGATATTCACAGATTGTTTTTGAAGGGGTCGAGCAGGTTCCAGTCACCAAACACACACTAAATTTTGGGAATGTAAAGCCTGCATTCCAACTCTGAAATGACCATGGCAGTTCCAATCCCATCCTTGAGATGAAAACAGGCAGAGGAGGGTGCTGAAGGAGGTCCGTGTGTTTTGCAGGCCAGGCAGTCACAGGGACCAGACCCGGGTGGACGCCGTGTGCACCTACAGCAAGGAGCCCTCGGCTGCGCCTTTGGACAGGGTGGGGCTGTACCACCAAGTGAGCAACAGGACCAGAGGCATCACCCAGCTGGGCCCCTACAGCCTGGACAAGGACAGCCTCTACGTCAACGGTGACCAGAGCTCCTCCCTCGGCCTCCTCTGCTCTCCCATGGCAGCCCTCCCCCAGTGCTGCCCCTTGCCCAGCTCCAGCTCCTGACCCTCTGTCTCTCTCTTTTCCCAGGCTACAACGAGCAGACACTGATGACCAGTGAGTACCTAGCAGGATCAGGAGCGGTGCACAAGGCAGCCAGTTCCTCACTGGAGTGTTCTTTCGGGCTGTCTGGGTTGGGGGCTGGGGCCTGAGATTCTGGGGATAGCGGAAGATGCCTTGCCATCTCCATGGAAAAAGGCCAGGAGGAGAGCTCTGCTCTCATCCAGCCAGAACTGTAACAACTGAAGTCTTTGCCCCTTGTCATTCCCCACCTGTGCTTCTTCCAGCTCCCACCCATCAACCAACAACAACAGCTGCTGCCCTTGAGCGTTTCACCTGTCAATTTCACCATCACCAATCTCCCCTACACCTCTGACCTGGAGAATCCTGACTCGGCCAAGTTCAGAGCTACTCGAAGGGTTATGAACACTCTGGTAAGTGAACAAGCCTCTGGGTAATTGTCTTGCCCTCCCTGGACTCTCTAAACTACTAGAGTGTGCAGTGAGATTGCCATGCCCTAAGTGCAAAACCTCTTTCCCTTTTGCAGCTCGACCGCCTGTTGAAGGAAAGCAGCATTGGCCCTGTTTTCCAAGGATGTGAGACAACAGGTTTCAGGTATGAGTGGCCCTCCAGTGTGCCTCTGCAGTGTCCTCACTTACAAAAGAGAATCAATCCCGGCCAACTTCTCCTCTTTTATGGAGCAAGGACATTCTTCATCCTTCCCTGTATCTTCTTCCTGGTATAGCTCTTTCTTATATCTCCCTGACACGTGCTGGATGCTCCTCTATGGGGGGCCAAGGCCCAATCCCATGTTCACTTGAACGTTCTTCCAGTCCCTCTCCATCCAGGATATTCACAGATTGTTTTTGAAGGGGTCGAGCAGGTTCCAGTCACCAAACACACACTAAATTTTGGGAATGTAAAGCCTGCATTCCAACTCTGAAATGACCATGGCAGTTCCAATCCCATCCTTGAGATGAAAACAGGCAGAAGAGGGTGCTGAAGGAGGTCCGTGGTTTTGCAGGCCAGGCAGTCACAGGGATGAGACCCGGGTGGACGCCGTGTGCACCTACAGCAAGGAGGCCCTCGGCTGCGCCATTTGGACAGGGTGGGGCTGTACCACCAAGTGAGCAACAGGACCAGAGGCATCACCCAGCTGGGCCCCTACAGCCTGGACAAGGACAGCCTCTACGTCAACGGTGACCAGCGCTCCTCCCTCGGCCTCCTCTGCTCTCCCATGGCAGCCCTCCCCCAGTGCTGCCCCTTGCCCAGCTCCAGCTCCTGACCCTCTGTCTCTCTCTTTTCCCAGGCTACAACGAGCAGACACTGATGACCAGTGAGTACCGAGCAGGAGCAGGAGGGGTTCACAAGGCAGCAAATCCCTCAGACTGCTCGTCTCTGTGGTGGTTGAGGATTCGGGGTGGGCCATAAGTTGCTCGGCTCATGGAGAGTCCCATTGCCATTCTCATGGGGAAGAAAGCTGGCAGCAAAACTCTGTGCTTTTTATCCAGGGCCCTGACACCTTGGTTCTTGCCCCTTGTCATTCCCCATCTTCTTACAGCTCCCACCCATCCTACAACACCTGCTGCCCTTGAGCATTTCACCGTCAACTTCACCATCACCAACCTCCCCTACACCTCTGACCTGGAGAATCCTGACTCAGCCAAGTTCAGAGCTACTCGAAGGGTTATGAACACTCTAGTAAGTGAACAAGCCCTGGGTACTTGTTTTGCCCTCCATGGGCTCTCTAAAGCTATAGAGTGTGCAGTGAGATTGCCATGCCCTAAGTGCAAAACCTCTTTCCCTTTGCAGCTCGACCGCCTGTTGAAGGAAAGCAGCATTGGCCCTGTTTTCCAAGGATGTGAGACAACAGGTTTCAGGTATGAGTGGCCCTCCAGTGTGCCTCTGCAGTGTCCTCACTTACAAAAGAGAATCAATCCCGGTCAACTTCTCCTCTTTTATGGAGCAAGGACATTCTTCATCCTTCCCTGTATCTTCTTCCTGGTATAGCTCTTTCTTATGTCTCCCTGACACGTGCTGGACGCTCCTCTATGGGGGACCAAGGTCCAATCCCATGTTCACTTGAACGTTCTTCCAGTCCCTCTCCATCCAGGATATTCACAGATTGTTTTTGAAGGGGAGGAGCAGGTTCCAGTCACCAAACACACACTAAATTTTGGGAATGTAAAGCCTGCATTCAAACTCTGAAATGAGCATAGTAATTCCAATCCCATCCTTGAGATGAAAACAGGCAGAGGAGGGTGCTGAAGGAGGTCCGTGTGTTTTGCAGGCCAGGCAGTCACAGGGACCAGACCCGGGTGGACGCCGTGTGCGCCTACAGCAAGGAGCCCTCGGCTGCGCCTTTGGACAGGGTGGGGCTGTACCACCAAGTGAGCAACAGGACCAGAGGCATCACCCAGCTGGGCCCCTACAGCCTGGACAAGGACAGCCTCTACGTCAACGGTGACCAGCGCTCCTCCCTCGGCCTCCTCTGCTCTCCCATGGCAGCCCTCCCCCAGTGCTGCCCCTTGCCCAGCTCCAGCTCCTGACCCTCTGTCTCTCTCTTTTCCCAGGCTACAACGAGCAGACACTGATGACCAGTGAGTACCGAGCAGGAGCAGGAGGGGTTCACAAGGCAGCCAGTGACTCACTGGGGTGTTCTTTCGGGCTGTCTGGGTTGGGGGCTGGGGCATCAGATCCTGGAGCTATCAGGAGCTGCCAAGCCATCCCCACGGAAGAAATGGCAGCAGCAGATCTCTGCTCTCATCCAGCCAGAGCTGTAACCACTGAGACTTTTCCTGTTGTCATTCCCCATCTGTGCTTCTTCCAGCTCCCACCCATCCACCAACAACAACAGCTGCTGCCCTTGAGCGTTTCACAACGTCACCGTCACCATCACCACCTCCCCTACAACCTCTGACCTGGAGAATCCTGACTCAGCCAAGTTCAGAGCTACTCGAAGGGTTATGAACACTCTGGTAAGTGAACAAGCCCTGGGTACTTGTTTTGCCCTCCATGGGCTCTCTAAAGCTATAGAGTGTGCAGTGAGATTGCCATGCCCTAAGTGCAAAACCTCTTTCCCTTTGCAGCTCGACCGCCTGTTGAAGGAAAGCAGCATTGGCCCTGTTTTCCAAGGATGTGAGACAACAGGTTTCAGGTATGAGTGGCCCTCCAGTGTGCCTCTGCAGTGTCCTCACTTACAAAAGAGAATCAATCCTGGTCAACTTCTCCTCTTTTATGGAGCAAGGACATTCTTCATCCTTCCCTGTATCTTCTTCCTGGTATAGCTCTTTCTTATATCTCCCTGACACGTGCTGGACGCTCCTCTATGGGGGGCCAAGGCCCAATCCCATGTTCACTTGAACGTTCTTCCAGTCCCTCTCCATCCAGGATATTCACAGATTGTTTTTGAAGGGGAGGAGCAGGTTCCAGTCACCAAACACACACTCAAAATTTGGGAATGCACAGCCTGCATTCCAACTCTGAAATGACCATGGCAGTTCCAATCCCATCCTTGGGAGGGAAAACAGGCAGAGGAAGGTGCTGAAGGAGGTCCGTGTGTTTTGCAGGCCAGGCAGTCACAGGGACCAGACCCGGGTGGACGCCGTGTGCACCTACAGCAAGGAGCCCTCGGCTGCGCCTTTGGACAGGGTGGGGCTGTACCACCAAGTGAGCAACAGGACCAGAGGCATCACCCAGCTGGGCCCCTACAGCCTGGACAAGGACAGCCTCTACGTCAACGGTGACCAGCGCTCCTCCCTCCTCGGCCTCCTCTGCTCTCCCATGGCAGCCCTCCCCCAGTGCTGCCCCTTGCCCAGCTCCAGCTCCTGACCCTCTGTCTCTCTCTTTTCCCAGGCTACAACGAGCAGACACTGATGACCAGTGAGTACCTTGCAGGATCAGGAGCGGTGCACAAGGCAGCCAGTTCCTCACTGGGGTGTTCTTTCGGGCTGTCTGGGTTGGGGGCTGGGGCTGAGATTCTGGGGATAGCGGAAGATGCCTTGCCATCTCCATGGAAAAAAAAAGGCCAGGAGGAGAGCTCTGCTCTCATCCAGACGGAACTGTCACAACCAAGTCCTTTACCCTTGTCATTCCCCACATGTGCTTCTTCCAGCTCCCACCCATCCACCCACAACGACACCTGCTGCCTTTGAGCGTTTCACCGTCAACTTCACCATCACCAACCTCCCCTACACCTCTGACCTGGAGAATCCTGACTCGGCCAAGTTCAGAGCTACTCGAAGGGTTATGAACATGATGGTAAGTCGACCAGCACTGAGCCATATCCTTCACCTCACTCACCGCATCAGCCTGGAAGCTGTGCAAAGGCCAGGCCATGGCATAACTGGGAAACCTCTCTCCCCTTGCAGCTCGACCGCCTGCTGAAGGAAAGCAGCATTGGCCCTGCTTTCCATGGATGTGAGACAACAGACTTCAGGTATGGATTGCACCCCAGTGTCCCTGGGCAAGGCCCATGCTCACATTACAGGCCCAGGCCTGGGCCGGGGGACACTCCTGTTCTCCTCCTTATGGAGGCAGGCCCTTCTCGCTAATGCCCTCCTGCTCCAGGATGTTCTCCCTGATGCCACTTCCTCTTAGAGGTCCACCTCGAAGCATATAGTCTCCTCTGGGCATGGTGTAGGCAAAGCTAATTTAGTAAACTGAAAAATATTTTTTAATGGCGGTCCAGGCAGTCTCCTTCATCCCAGAGCATTGCTGAAGATGAAGAGCAGTATCTGGCCACCAAACATAAACACATTATGGAAAAGCAGAAGACCTAACATTTCAATTTACAAATAGCTCTGAAATGACTAACACCCAGACTTGAAGGGAGGATGTGAAAAGTTCGGAGCTCAAGGAGGTCCGTGTGTTTTGCAGGCCAGGCAGTCACAGGGACCAGACCCGGGTGGACGCCGTGTGCACCTACAGCAAGGAGCCCTCGGCTGCGCCTTTGGACAGGGTGGGGCTGTACCACCAAGTGAGCAACAGGACCAGAGGCATCACCCAGCTGGGCCCCTACAGCCTGGACAAGGACAGCCTCTACGTCAACGGTGACCAGCGCTCCTCCCTCGGCCTCCTCTGCTCTCCCATGGCAGCCCTCCCCCAGTGCTGCCCCTTGCCCAGCTCCAGCTCCTGACCCTCTGTCTCTCTCTTTTCCCAGGATACAACGAGCAGACACTGATGACCAGTGAGTACCTTGCAGGAGAGCAGGAGCGGTTTCAACAAGGCAGCCGTGTCCTCCACTGGAGTTTGTTCTTTCGGGCTGTTCTGGGTTGGGGCTGGGGGCATAGAGTTCCTGGAGCTATCAGGAAGCTGCCTAGCCATCCTCCACTGGAAAAAAGAAGCCATGGCAAGCAGCGATCTCTGCTCTTCATCCAGCCAGCAGAATTGTAACCAACTGAAGTACTTTTCACTATGTCATTCCCCATCCTGTGCTTCTTCCGCTCCCACCCATCCACCAACAACAACAGCTGCTGGCCCCTTGAGCGTTTCACCGTTCAACTTTCACCATCACCAATGTCCTCCCCTACACCTCTGACCTGAAGAATCTCTGACTCAGGCCAAGTTCAAGGAGCTACTCGAAGGGTTATGAACACTCTGGTAAGTGAACCAGCCTCTGCGTACTTGTTTTGACTGCCCTCCATGGGCTCTCTAAAGCTATAGAGTGTGCAGTGAGATTGCCATGCCCTAAGTGCAAAACCTCTTTCCCTTTGCAGCTCGACCGCCTGTTGAAGGAAAGCAGCATTGGCCCTGTTTTCCAAGGATGTGAGACAACAGGTTTCAGGTATGAGTGGCCCTCCAGTGTTGCCTCTGCAGTGTCCTCACTTACAAAAGAGAATCAATCCTGGTCAACTTCTCCTCTTTTATGGAGCAAGGACATTCTTCATCCTTCCCTGTATCTTCTTCCTGGTATAGCTCTTTCTTATGTCTCCCTGACACGTGCTGGACGCTCCTCTATGGGGGGCCAAGGCCCAATCCCATGTTCACTTGAACGTTCTTCCAGTCCCTCTCCATCCAGGATATTCACAGATTGTTTTTGAAGGGGAGGAGCAAGTTCCAGTCACCAAACACACACTCAAAATTTGGGAATGTACAGCCTGCATTCCAACTCTGAAATGACCATGGCAGTTCCAATCCCATCCTTGAGATGAAAACAGGCAGAGGAGGGTGCTGAATGAGGTCCGTGTGTTTTGCAGGCCAGGCAGTCACAGGGACCAGACCCGGGTGGACGCCGTGTGCACCTACAGCAAGGAGCCCTCGGCTGCGCCTTTGGACAGGGTGGGGCTGTACCACCAAGTGAGCAACAGGACCAGAGGCATCACCCAGCTGGGCCCCTACAGCCTGGACAAGGACAGCCTCTACGTCAACGGTGACCAGCGCTCCTCCCTCGGCCTCCTCTGCTCTCCCATGGCAGCCCTCCCCCAGTGCTGCCCCTTGCCCAGCTCCAGCTCCTGACCCTCTGTCTCTCTCTTTTCCCAGGATACAACGAGCAGACACTGATGACCAGTGAGTACCTTGCAGGATCAGGAGGGGGTCACAAGGCAGCCAGTTCCTCACTGGGGTGTTCTTTAGGGCGATCTGGGTTGGGGGCTGAGGCTGAGATCCTGGAGCTAACAAGAGATACCTTGCCATCCTCATTAATTAAAGGCCAGCAGCAGACCTCTGTTCTCATCCAGCCAGAACTGTAACAACCAAGTCTTTTACCCTTGTCATTCCCTATCTGTGCTTCTTCCAGCTCCCACCCATCCACCAACAACGACACCTGCTGCCTTTGAGCGTTTCACCGTCAACTTCACCATCACCAACCTCCCCTACACCTCTGACCTGGAGAATCCTGACTCGGCCAAGTTCAGAGCTACTCGAAGGGTTATGAACATGATGGTAAGTCGACCAGCACTGAGCCATATCCTTCACCTCACTCACCGCATCAGCCTGGAAGCAGTGCAAAGGCCAGGCCATGGCATAACTGGGAAACCTCTCTCCCCTTGCAGCTCGACCGCCTGCTGAAGGAAAGCAGCATTGGCCCTGCTTTCCATGGATGTGAGACAACAGACTTCAGGTATGGATTGCACCCCAGTGTCCCTGGGCAAGGCCCATGCTCACATTACAGGCCCAGGCCTGGGCCGGGGGACACTCCTGTTCTCCTCCTTATGGAGGCAGGCCCTTCTCGCTAATGCCCTCCTGCTCCAGGATGTTCTCCCTGATGCCACTTCCTCTTAGAGGTCCACCTCGAAGCATATAGTCTCCTCTGGGCATGGTGTAGGCAAAGCTAATTTAGTAAACTGAAAAATATTTTTTAATGGCGGTCCAGGCAGTCTCCTTCATCCCAGAGCATTGCTGAAGATGAAGAGCAGTATCTGGCCACCAAACATAAACACATTATGGAAAAGCAGAAGACCTAACATTTCAATTTACAAATAGCTCTGAAATCACCAACACCCAGACTTGAAGGGAGGATGTGAAAAGTTCGGAGCTCAAGGAGGTCCGTGTGTTTTGCAGGCCAGGCAGTCACAGGGACCAGACCCGGGTGGACGCCGTGTGCACCTACAGCAAGGAGCCCTCGGCTGCGCCTTTGGACAGGGTGGGGCTGTACCACCAAGTGAGCAACAGGACCAGAGGGATCACCCAGCTGGGCCCCTACAGCCTGGACAAGGACAGCCTCTATGTCAACGGTGACCAGCGCTCCTCCCTCAGCCTCCTCTGCTCTCCCATGGCAGCCCTCCCCCAGTGCTGCCCCTTGCCCAGCTCCAGCTCCTGACCCTCTGTCTCTCTCTTTTCCCAGGATACAACGAGCAGACACTGATGACCAGTGAGTACCGAGCAGGAGCGGGAGGGGTTCACAAGGCAGCAAATCCCTCAGACTGCTCGTCCCTGTGGTGGTTGAGGATTCGGGGTGGGCCATAAGTTGCTGGGCGCATGGAGAGTCCCCCTTGCCATTCTCATGGGGAAGAAAGCTGGCAGCAAAACTCTATGCTTTTTATCCAGGGCCCTGACACCTTGGCTCTTGCCCCTTGTCATTCCCCATCTTCTTACAGCTCCCACCCATCCTACAACACCTGCTGCCTTTGAGCATTTCACTGTCAACTTCACCATCACCAACCTCCCCTACACCTCTGACCTGGAGAATCCTGACTCAGCCAAGTTCAGAGCTACTCGAAGGGTTATGAACACTCTGGTAAGTCGACCAGCACTGGGAGATACCCTTGTCTGCACTGGACTTGTTACCTTGGATGGAGTGCAGAGACCTGCTCATGGCTTAACTGGGAAACCTCTTTCCCTGGCAGCTCGACCGCCTGCTGAAGAAAAGCAGCATTGGCCCTGTTTTCCATGGATGTGATGCAACAGACTTCAGGTATGTGTTGCACCAGTCTCCTTTTGCATGGCCCTCCCTAATAAAGGGACCAGTCATGGATATGTTTTCCTTCTTTACAGAGGCAGCACCTTATCATTAATGTCCTCCTGCCCAAATCCAATTCCCTTGGATTTCCATCCTTCTTAGACAATCCCCTTGCTGCCTATAATCTCACCTCAAGGTGTTTATGGTCTAACCTAGAGAAGAACTGTTGGTCTGGCCTTGATTACTTATTCCTGAAAGGCACATGAGTATTAGCGAAGGAGGAGAGCAGGAACCAAAAAACTAACAGCCATATTTTGGGAAGGCAGAGTTTCCACTGCAACTTAGAACTGGCGATGGCAGCTCCAACAGCCACGCCTGAATAAAAAAGATGCAGAGGAGGGTGCTGAATGAGGTCCGTGTGTTTTGCAGGCCAGGCAGTCACAGGGACCAGACCCGGGTGGACGCCGTGTGCACCTACAGCAAGGAGCCTTCGGCTGCGCCTTTGGACAGGGTGGGGCTGTACCACCAAGTGAGCAACAGGACCAGAGGCATCACCCAGCTGGGCCCCTACAGCCTGGACAAGGACAGCCTCTACGTCAACGGTGACCAGCGCTCCTCCCTCGGCCTCCTCTGCTCTCCCATGGCAGCCCTCCCCCAGTGCTGCCCCTTGCCCAGCTCCAGCTCCTGACCCTCTGTCTCTCTCTTTTCCCAGGCTACAACGAGCAGACACTGATGACCAGTGAGTACCTTGCAGGATCAGGAGGGGGTCACAAGGCAGCCAGTTCCTCACTGGGGTGTTCTTTAGGGCGATCTGGGTTGGGGGCTGAGGCTGAGATCCTGGAGCTAACAAGAGATACCTTGCCATCCTCATTAATTAAAGGCCAGCAGCAGACCTCTGTTCTCATCCAGCCAGAACTGTAACAACCAAGTCTTTTACCCTTGTCATTCCCTATCTGTGCTTCTTCCAGCTCCCACCCATCCACCAACAACGACACCTGCTGCCTTTGAGCGTTTCACCGTCAACTTCACCATCACCAACCTCCCCTACACCTCTGACCTGGAGAATCCTGACTCGGCCAAGTTCAGAGCTACTCGAAGGGTTATGAACATGATGGTAAGTCGACCAGCACTGAGCCATATCCTTCACCTCACTCACCGCATCAGCCTGGAAGCAGTGCAAAGGCCAGGCCATGGCATAACTGGGAAACCTCTCTCCCCTTGCAGCTCGACCGCCTGCTGAAGGAAAGCAGCATTGGCCCTGCTTTCCATGGATGTGAGACAACAGACTTCAGGTATGGATTGCACCCCAGTGTCCCTGGGCAAGGCCCATGCTCACATTACAGGCCCAGGCCTGGGCCGGGGGACACTCCTGTTCTCCTCCTTATGGAGGCAGGCCCTTCTCGCTAATGCCCTCCTGCTCCAGGATGTTCTCCGTGATGACACTTCCTCTTAGAGGTCCACCTCGAAGCATATAGTCTCCTCTGGGCATGGTGCAGGCAAAGCTAATTTAGTAAACTGAAAAATATTTTTTAATGGCAGTCCAGGCAGTCTCCTTCATCCCAGAGCATTGCTGAAGATGAAGAGCAGTATCTGGCCACCAAACATAAACACATTATGGAAAAGCAGAAGACCTAACATTTCAATTTACAAATAGCTCTGAAATCACCAACACCCAGCCTTGAAGGGAGGATGGGAAAAGTTCGGAGCTCAAGGAGGTCCGTGTGTTTTGCAGGCCAGGCAGTCACAGGGACCAGACCCGGGTGGACGCCGTGTGCACCTACAGCAAGGAGCCCTCGGCTGCGCCTTTGGACAGGGTGGGGCTGTACCACCAAGTGAGCAACAGGACCAGAGGCATCACCCAGCTGGGCCCCTACAGCCTGGACAAGGACAGCCTCTACGTCAATGGTGACAAGTTTTTTTGATTTCTTTATCTTTCATATACTTAGTTTTCTATACTTAAATGATTCAATATCTTGTCATATTTATTTTTTAAGTAATTCCTTTGTTTTTACTGTTCTTTTTTCCTCTCACTGTATCTCTCATTCTTTTTGCTGGGCTTATAGTGCCTTCTCATACACTCTACATGCATTTATGATTTTACCTCATCCTATGTATTTTTTTAAGCTAGTAAAATCAACCTTTTTCAAATATCCTTTCTCTGTTACACTAATTTAAAGCATTCTACTAACGAACATCTCTGAAAATATAGGAATTGACCTCTTAAGGTCAAGTAACAGCACTAGAACTTATCCCCACTTGACAAAATCTCACATAAGCTTTCCATGTAGAAGTTAAATGATGGCTCGGGCATGGCAGAGTAGTTGGAACTTCATGATCTTTAAGTTCCTTTCCACCTCAAATCATTCTGTGATTCTACACTGGATTTAGGGAATCTGTAAATTCCCTCTAAACATCCCTAAGAAAGGGAGAATTCCGTGCACTGCTAAGAAAGGAGCACCTTGCCCACAAGGCATAATGTGCATTTATGCCTGGACAAGTCACCAAATCAATCTTTCCTAGGAAACGTGTACACAGGAGCTCTCAGACATGTTCTGTATTCTAGTGTGTGCCAAACCTTCCCAACTGTAAGGCACTTCCTCAAATCCTGTCCCTTTTGTTCTCCCCACAGGTCATCATGAAGTGCAGCCTGAACTATGTAAGTACTGTTAAAGAGAAATTGAGGGGGTGGGAAGATTTCACTAATTAGCAACAGCCAAAACAGCAAGTTGGATTAATCAAGCAAGAGCACTGCTGGTCTATAAAACAATGTTAAGAGAATTTGTGAGCCTGTTAGGGAACCACAACTTAAACAGCCTTGAAGCCACCTAAAATATCTGGGAATTTTACCTTGAGTGTTTCCTCTTGGGATGTTGAGCATAAATGGTATTTTCAAGCAATAACTTTCCCATTACAGCTGCTGATCAAAGCACTCAACCTCTGGCACCAGCAGTGAAGAACTTCACCCTGAACTTCACAATAACCAACCTCCAGTTCACTGCAGATCTGCAGAAACCCAGTTCCAGGAGATTCAAGTCAACAGAAAAAGTCATGTACCACTATGTAAGTCTCACAAACAATGCCCTGCTGGGGCACAGCTCTCTCAGTATCTCTCATCTCTTACCTTCACAGGGACATTTTGCTTACTTCCACGTTCTTACTCCATTTCCAGGTTGATCCTTTACTCCAAAGGAGCAGCATTGGCCCAGCTTACATCGGCTGCAAAGTAATAGCATTCAGGTAAGAGCCATGTCTGGGAAAAGTCCCCATTCCCTGCTTCTTAAAATTCCCATTTCTCAGCATTTAACCCATCTCTGGGTATTTTCTTACGTGGTAGCAATATCGGAGGG
Source organism: Hirundo rustica (assembly GCF_015227805.2). Lineage (NCBI taxonomy): Eukaryota > Metazoa > Chordata > Aves > Passeriformes > Hirundinidae > Hirundo > Hirundo rustica. The sequence goes on along the minus strand of NC_053475.1, from coordinate 3,463,070 downwards.
GTTTTTCTGATGCCTCCCTTTGAGTGCATACTAGAAATTAGGATTGATTTCTCAATAATGATTAAAACAATGCCTCGTTTCCTAGGTCCACGAAGAACAGGGATGACACAGGAGTAGATGCCATGTGCAGCTGTAGGGATGGGCCTTCAGATCCCAAATTCAACAGAACAACTGTTTACCATGAGCTGAGCAAATGACCAGTGGCATCACCAAGCTGGGACACTACAGCCTCAACAGCCAGAGCCTCTACGTCAATGGTAATGAGACCTTCTCAAGGCATTTTTCTAATGAAATTGTGGATTACTTGTCCCTGGAGGTGTTTAAGGCCATGTGGGATGGAGTTCTGAGCATCCTGGTCTAATTAAAGTTGTCCCTGTCCAGGGCAGAGAGGCGGAACTGGATGGTCTTCAAGGTCCTTTCAGTCTCAAACCATTCTGGGATTCTGTGTTGGAATCAGGGAACCATTATGGTTGGACAAGACCTCTGAGATCAAGTCCAACCTTCAGTGTTGACACAGACTAATTTGAAAATCAGAATGAAGAAAATTTAATTCACTTCTCAAAACAGAGAACAAAAATTAGGGGGCAAAACCCTGTTAGTCACCAAGTTAAAAGTCTTGAATTCAGTAACCACAATCTTTTAATAAAATCCCCTGTATTTAGTCCTGCTGAGATGTTCTTGGAATATTTTCCTCATGATTTTCCATTTTTCTTTCAGGTTACAATGAACCTCACAGTTCATCCTGTAAGTATATTTATATTTTTATATATTCAAATAATATAGATTTAGAACCAATATTATATATTTAAAACCAAATACAGATTAAGGCTACTTAAAGGCATAAATTGATTTTCTTTCCTGCTGATTTGGCAATGTGTGCAACATTGCAAAACATCTGAACAGTGGGATCCCGTTCACATGGGTTTTTCCTCTGAGAATCCCAGTAACAGCAATGTCTTATGAAGATCCTGTTCTTATTTTATCATTGTCATTTTTGCTCTCTCTTGCAGCAGTAAAATCAACCACCATACAAAGCCCAGGAGCAATCACGGAGCACTTCACCCTGAACTTCACCACAACCAACCTCATGTACACCACAGACCTGCAGACACCAAATTCCCGTAAATTCCGGTCCACTGAGAAAATAATGAAACACTACGTAAGCCAAAATTCTGTTGTTTTTCACTGAAATCACCCAGGCTTTTGGGGCTCTGTAATGGTTTTAATTTAATAAAACCGGGCGGAAACACCAATTAATGTAGGGGTTTTAGTGTTAATATTTTTGTGGGAGGGAGAGATTAGGAGAAAAATAAACAAAGCAGGCTTAATCTTAAAAATGAACAAAGAGAGTTGAAAAAAGAAAGTTGAAAAAAAACCCTAAAACAGAATGAAACTTCAAAAACACACTTCTTTCCTCTTACAAACTATTAACTTTCTTATTGAACAACATAGAAAGACACAACTTAGGATTTTCAGTCAGTTTCACTACTTAGACATAACTACACATTATTTTAGGAGAAGAGTCTTTCTAAGTTCTTTTTATGAAGATGTTTGCTACAAGACAAAATAGTCCAGTCCTCTCAATGTCACACATCTGCTGCCGCCCGGAGTTTTTGCAGACTGTGATGTTCTATCCGCAGAGCTTCTCAGTGTATCTGGGGTATTATTTACAAATATTTCTTCTGATCTAAAACTAACTTTGTCTCAAAAGGCTGAGACCTCCTTTGTGACCCAGGAGCGGGGGTTTCAAAGTTCCCAAATAAATCTCTATTACACCAGTCCTTAATTTTGATTAGAATAGCATTCTACCCAAATAATATTAAGATGCTGCAAAGAACAGTTAATTTCTTCATAATCTACCTTAGAAAAGTCCAGTTAAAAATGTCCACTTCTTCAATGCTATTCCATTATTATTAATTCTTTCACTTCCCATCTAACTGACTTCATGCAGTGTCTGTTCCATGTACCTTCTGTTTTTTCTTTCTTCTTTCTCTTGAGGAAGAATTGTGCTTTAAAAGTTCTGTGTTGCTAAGAAAAGGTTAAATTTGCCCAGGCTTCCAAAGGCCACGTGCACACTCTGGGCTGCAGGGCGGACAAAAAAAAATGCAAGGCCGTGCTGGTAGAAGAAGCTGATAAATGTCCTTTTTTCCACCCCTCGGAGCTGTCACTAAGCTGTAAAAAGGCTTCACCCGGGCTGCTCTCATGCGAGCAGCAGTTCTCAGAGGCTTGGCAGGGCCGGGCCCAGCCGCCCAGAGGCAGAAGGGCCTGACCTGGGCCTCCCCGGCGCTGCATGCCGGCAGCAGTTCTCAGAAGCCTGTCCGGGCCCGGCCCAGCCAGCAATGGGGGGCCCAACCTGGGCTCCCCCCGCTCTCCATGCCGGCAGCAGTTCTCAGAAGCCTGGCTGGGCCCGGCTCAGCCAGCAATAGGGGGCCCAACCTGGGCTCCCCCCGCTCTCCATGCCGGCAGCAGTTCTCAGAAGCCTGGCCGGGCCCGGCCCAGCCAGCAATGGGGGGCCCAACCTGGTCTCCCCCCGCTCTCCATGCAGGCAGCAGATTCTGAAAGCCTGGCTGGGCCCGGCCTGGCCACCCAGAGGGGCAGCACAGCCTGACCCGGGCCGGGCCTGGCCCCGACCACAATGCTACCTCATGACAGATCACCGAAGCAAGAGAGTGGGCGGTCAGCAGCAGATTAGTTTTAAATGTTCCTTCCAAAGTTGCACTGACAGTTCTCATTGGTCAGCTTAGCTGCCAATATCCCAGCCTGCTTTTGACAGGTCCTTGTCCTCCTCCCCTCAACCTACACTACAGTTAGGGCAGGGGAAAACATTTTACATTTCTCTATATCTAGAAAACAAAATTGTGCCAACCCATGATAGGCTCCCCTACTCACAAAGACTTTTCCTTGCCAGATTGACTCCCTGCTTCAGAAGAGCAGCATTGGCCCCCATTTCACTGGCTGCAAAGTGACGGGATTCAGGTGAGCAATAACCACAGAGATTCACTTGGAACTGCAGCAAATGGATTTCCTTACATTTGACTGACACTTTAATAATTGTTCTCCTTTTTCAAGTAGTTGCTTTCATTATAATAAAGCTTCATTTTGTATGGTCTTTATCTTACAAAGCCTTTTTCTTTGTAAGGCCGTATCTTGGTGCAGCTCATCCGAGAACTGTGGGCAGATTTATTTGGAGGGGTTTCTAAAGCACTCCAAAACAAACAAAAAAAACACCCCCAAAATATTTTTAATAACTAACAGAAGTTCCATGATATTAAATTCCTCAGGCCTGGGAAGAACAGGGAGAGCACAGGAGTGGACACCATCTGCAGCTATGGAAAGGTCTCCCCGGTGCCCAAGTTTAACCCAGCTGAGGTTTACCAAGAGCTGGGGAGAATGACAAGTGGCATCACCAAGCTGGGAATCTACAGCCTGGACAACAAGAGCCTCTATGTCAACGGTGAGTGAGTGATTTTCCCACTCCTCCCGGCGCTGGGGCAGTTTGGGACCACCTAAGCTCTCAGGGATCACCTCAATGTTAAAAAAGTCACCCTAAGAAGGAGGTCTGAAGTTTTCTGCATAATTTCTCTGTCTAAGATCAAGTGTAAGATTTAAAATCTTTCCACCCTGACATTTTTGAAGATTTTAATTTCTATTATACATTGAAGAGTGAACTTAATTTTAGTCTTGACCTCAATCATTCACCTGCCTGTGAACATTTCACCTGATTCCTTTCCGCGGTGTCTAATTAAACTTTGGCACACACATTTTCTCATGGTAGCCCTGCTCTTCCAAAGCACTCCTACTCTGCCTAAGCTTTGTTTGTTTAACACATTCACACCTTTGGGGCCTGGTTCTGATGATTCACTCCCAAGTCATCCTTTTAATCACCCTCTCATCCACATTCTCCAGAGTAGATGCTCTCTTACATAACTCTTTCTCTTGCATTTCCTCCCCAGGTTACAATGAACCCCTTGAGAGATCCCGTAAGTATTTTGCCAAATTCATTTTGCCACGTTCATTTCAGGGGAAGCTCTCAAAGGAGCAGTGCCCTGAGAAAACCATAGGGGAAGAGATTATTCAGAGTAACCTTGAGGTGTGCTGGGATTAGGAGTGTTTTGAAAGTGAAAACAATGGTTTTTTGTAGGAAATTACTAATCCTTCTCCCCTTTGATTACAGCCCAGAGCACCACAGCTGCACCAAAACCAACATCCAGGAATTTCACACTCAACTTCACCTTGACCAACCTCCGCTACACTGCAGATCTGGATGCCCCAAATTCCCGCAGATTCCTTTCCACAGTGAAAGTCATGAACCACTATGTGAGTCTGGCTCTGCTTGTGCCCCTTTTGGGTCTTGGTGGTGACCTCAATCCACCTGCTTTAAACTCAGGATGTGATTCCCAGCTCTCAATTGTCCTCTTTTTTGACAGCTTGACCCTCTTTTCAAGAGGAGCAGCATAAGCTCTGCCTACACAGGATGTAAAGCCATGAGATTTAGGTAAGATTTGGAATTCCAGAATCACAGGAGGGGTCAGGTTTGAAGGGAACTCAGCGGGTCACCTGGTCCCACCTCCCTGCTCCAGCAGGGTCATCCTAGGGAGCACATGGATTGTGTCCAGATGGCTCTGGAATATCTCCAGTGAGGAGATTCTACAACTTTTCTGGACAATCTGTTCCAGTGCCTGGTCACTGCACAAGGAAGTAGTTCTTCCTCGTGCTCATGAACTTCCTGGGCACCAGTTCCTGCTTTGTTCCTCTTGTTCCTCAGCACCCAAGAGAGGAGCCTGATCCCTGCTCTGAACCCTCTCTGCACACACTAAAAAATCTGAAAGAATACTATAAGTGTCTGAAATCCTAAAATACCTAAATACAAAACACCCAAAGTACTCCTGAAATTGCAATGAACCATTTCTTTACACGCTCTCACACACCTTCAATGCGGGGATGTTCCGAGGCCCGAAAACAGCAGCCAGTGGCACCTCCCTGTCCAGCCAGGATTTTTTTTAGCTGGGAAAATCCTTTTGGTATCTCAACGTCATCACCCCAATTCTGGAGAGCTTGGTGAAGGATGCAGGAGCCCACTGGCACTGAGGGTTTGGTGTCTGTGCTAAGAACCCCACAGGAAGTTCTGCCAGCAGAGCAGTGTCCCACAGAAGGTGTCTGACATTTTCCCCAGGTCTGGAAGGCACGGGGATGACACAAAAGTGGACGCTGTGTGCAGCTACAAGGACAATGCCAGCCCGGCCAGGTTTGACAGAGAAAAGCTCTACCAAGAGCTGAGCACCATGACAAACAACGTCACCAAACTGGGCCACTACAGCCTGGACAGGAGCAGCCTGTACGTCGATGGTAAGCATCCACAGGGACAAGAAGGATTTTGGGATCCCCTGGAGATCATTCCTCATCACTGGGGCCCGAGCGCTGATGAACCTTTGGGTTTGCTGGTTTTCTTTAAGTTTGACACAATGACAACACCAATCCTACAGGATGTTGCCATGCTGGCAGCATTTCCATTCCTTCCATCAGACAAATTCCTGGCGGATTTCACTGTCACAGTGTGTAATCTAAGCAGGGATGTATCTATACTGCTTTATGTTACGAACAGATGTAAAAATAAATTCACTCTACCCATTTTATTCAGGTTTCACCCTCACAGACACAGCTGCCACCAAAAAGCCTCTCTCAACTGCAGCCACACTGGGCTACAGACTGAGCTTTAGAATAGTCAATGAAAACCTCACCAACCCTGACTCCCAGTCTCCAGAATACAAAGCAGCAGTAGAAAGCATCACCAACAAGGTAAGGAGGTATTTGAGAATATGTTTAGCTGGTCAGTTTTTGAAGCAAATACCAAAGATTTATGTCTGAATTTATAAAAAAAAAAAAAAAAAAAAAAATCCACATTTGGGAACAAAAATTTCTAGAATCTGAAAGATAAGATTGGCTTTTGATTCAGTTTTGGTTTTAAGTTGTAGCTGGTGGGTGTCATCTCTGCCCACGGCAGGGGACTGGAGGGTCTTTAAGGTCATTTCCAACCCAAACCATTCGATGATTCCTTGTGGTCTTATGAAATTCTCTCCAGCCAAAGACATGGACTGCAAAATGCCAGAGCTGACCTGTTAAATGAACACACCCTCAGCATTTCTCTCCCACCTCCAGAAGTGCCTCCAAGGCCAATCCCTGCTGGCAAATCCCTGGTCAGCACATCCACAATTAATTCCTTGAATCCAGCATTTTCTCTTGAGCACCAATCCAATTTTTCAACCTGATAAGGCCCTGGTTGGGTGGGTTTTGCTCTCTTTGAGCTGTGGGTCTGTGAGGTTGGGATGCCACTCAGGACACTGCTCTCCCACACTGGCATCCTGCTCGGATAAGGCAGGAATGTTTGCCAGGCTGGAAATCAGACCCCACCACCAGAAGGTGCCCATTCCAAAGTAAAACCCAACCCCCATGAAATCCAACCAGCAAAAAATAACCCTGGTGTTTCTCCAGCTCTAAGTCCCTCCTGCTGGCCTAAAGCCTTCACCACAGTGCCCAAACTCATTAATATTTAATGCGACATCTTAATTTCAGATTAATCACCTGTACCGTCAGAGCGACCTGCGGGACCAGTTCCTGATCTGCAGGATCACCGGGCTGAGGTCTGGGATAAAATCTGATTTTGTTTAAAGATTGCTACACCCTGCTCCCCCATGGCTGAGTACCACTGGGCCCTGTGGAATTCCTCCCTTCCATTCTCCTGTTGGAAACTGATGCCCTAAGGAGGCATTTCCAGGCTTCCCAGAATTTGTCAGGTTGAATTGTTTTTGGACTAGGGTTTCTCAGTCAGGGTTTCTGTAAGGCAGTCTCAGGTCTCTGAGCATCCCAGGAATCAGAGATTCCATCCTTTTACTGGGAACTGGTGATTCTATGACCTCTGCACTCTTCTCAACCTGAACTCCACTAGAATTTAAAAATGAGCTGTGGTGTCCTGCTCAGGATGGAATGAGGCTTGGACAAGGGACCCTCCCACAGGGTCAAAGCTTTTAAAAAAGCACCTAAAAGTGCTGATCTTTCCTTGCATTCATGCAATATGACTCATCCATTCATGCAATTCAAGGTAAATTTGTCCAGAGAAGAGGGAAAAATGTAATTCCTGACCAAAGGAAAAGCCCCAACCAGCCCATTCCCCACCATTATCCCACCACACATTTAAACCACTCAGCCTTGAGAACAGCAGGAACCCTTCAGGAAACCCCTTCCCACACGTTTATCCCATCCTGTTTATCTCCAAACCTCTGTCCCTCTCCCCGCAGGCTGGGATCCATAGTGGTCGACTGCCAGTGCTTCTTCCAGCCCGACCCCAACATCAACAGGGCCGTGGTTGAACGGACTTTCCAGGACAGGACCTCCAACAGCACGGGGCTGTGGCTGGGGAGCAGCTACCGACTGCAGGAATTCTCAGTGGACAGTACGTGGATCCAAGCCCTTCCCAGCGTCCACACGGATAACTCGCTTTGCCACGGCGCGCTCAGAATCTCCCAAAATCTGCTCTGTCAGAGCACAAATAAATCTGTTAATAGCTGGAGTCACTGGGTTAGGCCACTCAGACTTTCAGTCCTCTAGTCATCGAAGGCTTAAGGGGTTATTCAATATTAAGCTGCTCTTCAATATTACGGTGCTATTCGAAATGAAATTTTTACTCAAAATTAGGGTGCTTTCAGTATTTTAAAAAAAGAAATCAGAAAATGAAGTGTGAACCGCCCACTGCAACTTCAACCCTCTAGAGCTAAATGGACTTTCAGCTTTTTTTCCCCAATGTGCAGCATCCCAAAGAAATGAATGGCCTGGTACATTTGGAGTTTCCTGTCAAACCCCAGTGCAACTCAAGTTCTGCCAGTCTAAGGCTTCAAGCTAAAAGGCTGCAGCTCAGAGCTGCTTGGTGGGAAAGCCTCAGTTTCTCTCTGCTAGAATTTAATTCTCCTCTCCATTTCCAGACTTGGAACTCTCAGTTGAGGCAGCAACTCACAAGACACCCCTCGAGTCTGGCAAGGAAAACTTCAGACTAAATTTCCGAATCTCCAACCTTCCCTACTCGCCAGAACTGCAGGATTCCAGCTCCCAGATGTACCAAGAGAACAAAGAGAAGATTGAGAAAGAGGTGAAATTAACAGAAATAGCCTGAGCTCCCCGTCCAAAGGATGTGTTAAACTAACTCATCTTTCCTCAACTGTTTTGTTTCTCCCCATCAGCTCGAGGTATTCAGGAGCAGCTACCTCAAGGATCAATTTGTTGGCTGCACTGTGGAGAGCTTTGGGTAGGTCCAGTGCTTTTTTCAAGTCCCAAAAGAGCAGTTCAGGGAGACATTTAGGGTGTCCACCCCTCCCTGCCAGCCTCTGTGTCCCCGGTGACACAAGGGAGTCACTCCACTCTCCCTCGGTCAGTTTTGCCTTTACCACAAAAGGCTTCTGTCCAAACAGAGCTGGTTTTGTTTTGGTGCTTGCAGAGCTGTTTCCATGCTTGAACAATCCCAGGGTAAAGCAAACACGTTCATTCTCTCATTTAATGTGTTCAGATAAGCTCGGATTCCACTGGCACACAGCAGGAAAACCGACTGACCCCACAAGTGACCAGCCTGAGGACAAAATCTGCCTGTGTGAGAGTCCTCCAACAGCTCTTAGCAGGAACAAAGCAGCAGAGTAGATTCAACTTTTAGAAATTGAGCTGGTTTAACTCTTAGAGTTGAGTTTCCTCTTAGAAATAAAGCTGCTTTACCTCTTGAAGATGCCTTGCTGGGGATTAAATCAGTGGATGGATTCCCCAAGGCTGCAGGAGTTCCTGTCTCGCCCAGAACAAGCTGCTAAAAGTGATCCCAGCCCAATAAAACATCTCTGGGACTTCTGCAAACCTGAGATTCCAAATCCCCGTCCCTGCTCTACTCAGCTCTGATTCATTTTCTCTCCTCTCTGCCTGTCACCCTCCAGGCCTGTCCGTGGCAAAGGACACACAGAGGTCACCTCAGTCTGCAGGTTCACCCCGGATCCCCTCTCGGGGACCTTACAGGAGCAGGAGGTGTTTGAGGAGCTGAAACTCCTGACCCAGGGCTTCACCAGGCTGGGCCCCAGCTACGAGCTGGAGCAGCAGAGTCTGGTGGTGGAAGGTGAGAGCTCCTGGAGGGACATTTTAGGGAATTTTTCCTAATTTTGTGTAAATCAGCTCCAGAGTTCTATTCCTCATCTGTCCCGCTCCTCATTTCCAGGTTATTCTCCGCTCAAGACAGATGAACCGGAGTCCAAAAGATCTGGTAGGTGCTTTTTTGGCAAGGATTGACCCGACAGCCACTGAATACTTGAGCTCTAATAAACACTTGAAGCCTGATAAATACTTGAGCTGTAATAAATTAGCATCAGGTATCTTGGAATGGGACCAAACCCATGAAAAGACCAAAAATCCAGGGCTCTTGGTAGAAAACAGCAGGTGCCCCCAGCCTGAGGGGAATGGAATTAAGGACAGGAAAAAGCAGTGAAGTTTGGGAACTGCCTGAAAACTCAGGCACGAATAAATTTTGATAACTGTAGTATTTCTAAAAAAAGACCAGACCAGATATTGTTTAGCTTAGCTACAACCCCAGAACTATCAGCAAAAAGGAGAGAGAAAAAAAAAAATTACCCTGAACTGTTAGATGCACGACAAACACTCTGGTAAAACAATTACAGCTTTTGCTGATGCCCTGAGCCCTGTCCCTGTCCCCAGAAGAGTCCAGAAGCAGTTAAGACAGAACTTTGTCACTCTGAACATCCCAGGAATAAGCTGGGGGCTCTGCTGCTCCCTGCAGTGACATTTAAGGTTGTGGATCCCTGAACCCTCACTCCATTTCCCCAAATTTCTGTAATTTGCCCTGACCTACAGAGTGCTCAGCAGGGTGAGATCTCCCTCTCATAATCCCACATGGAAGAGTCTCTAAACCTGATGTGCCCTTTCTTTTTCCCTTTTCAGAGCTTCAGTTCTGGGCCATCATCCTCATCTGCCTTTTCACCCTGCTGGGCTTCACCCTCCTCCTCTTGCTGTGCTTCCTGGTGAGTGTCCCCTCTGCTGTCCCACCCGTCCCTTGATTCCTGCAGAGCCACAGGAGGGACATTCAGACACATTCCCAAGGATCCCAGTGGGAGCAGTGCCTGGAAACAGCAAAAACCCCCCAAATCCTTCAGTCCCTGCCAGCTCTTCCAAGCACTGGGGGTGGGGAAGGGAATTTAGAGTCAGCTGAGCAGATTTTTAGAAAGGGAAGCAGAATTTGCCTTCCAGAAAAGCAGCAGCATCGTGGCCGGCACTGGGTTTTTGCAGAGGGGAAAACACAAACCCAAAGGTGAAGCCGACACCGAGACGAGGAGCAGGAATTAGGGAATCCACAGGTGGAAACGGGGAATCCTCTGCAGCCTTTCCTAAACCTCTTCCCTGTCCAAATACCTGCAAGGTCAGCAGGTTCCAGGTGAGGGAGTGCCAAAACCAACATTTTTAACAGCCTGTGGGAACCACATTGAGAATTTTGTGTCCAGGGCTTTTAACCTACAGACTGCTGCAGCCTGGCAGGGCCAGGCTCCGGCTGCAAATCCTCGGAAAAGGCAGAGATCCTCTTCCCATCTCTGGTGGTGTTTGGATGGGGAGCAACATCTTCAAAGCACTGCTTGAAAACCCTGCTTTGCACCAGCTGAGGAGAAGAGCTAAATCTGCAGAGAGCAGGGAGGTTCAGGAGACAAAATCACAGCCAGCAGGGTTTAGGAGAGGAAACCCCACTGCTGCAGAGCTGCCTCACAGCTTTAGGCATTTTTGGACTTTTACTCCCAAAATCCCTCCCTTCCCACCTGGTGACATGATCTGGGGACACCTCATGGTGGGCAGAGCATGGGTTCGATTTTTTGCCGTGAATTTTGGTCCTTTTGACGTTAATTTTTTGTTCCTTTCCCACCAGGTCCTCTCCTGCCTGAGGAGGAAGTCCCACCTGTACCAGGTGCAGCAGGGCCTGTATGGGATGTACTTCCCCCACCTGAGCGCAGGGAAGGTTCACTGACCCCTCAGCTTGGTCTTCCCAGACCCGTTCGTCCACTGATGAAGGAAAAATAGCCACAAAAACTAGAAAACATTTCTTTTATAAATTATTTCAGCGTTCTTCTCTCGCCTTGAGACAAATCTTTGCACTATTGAACTGATTCTTTCCATACTCCAGGAAACTGCCAAGAGCACAGGTGCTGAGGAAAATATATTTTTTTAAGCACTGCAGTATTTTATATGAATATAAATTTTATATAAATATTACACAACCAAAGGAAGACAAAAACTACCAGGAGCTGCAGTTTGCAAAGCCCTTCAGTGTTAACGTAGTTTTCTGAAAAAGGCTTAAAGCTGTACTAATTTAGAGATTTTTGGGGACTGACTGTTGTAGACTTAGAAACCCCACCTAGATTTTAGCTTTTTAAACCACTGAGCTTTAAAAATGTAAATATCTTAAATTAATTCAAATATTTCACTTATTTATAATGATGACATTCTGATGTAAAGAGAGGTTGTTAAATCTGCGTGTGACACAGCCAGGCTGTGCTTTTTGAAATTGCTGCTGATTTCAGTTCAATAAATGCCACATTCGACTGCTGTGAAGTTGTGTTTCCTTTGTATCAGCATTTTTATCGTCTCAGATCAGAAACTCTGCAGAAATCCCGGAGGTTTTGCTCCTCAGCTCCCAGCCCACAGCACAGCATCTGTTTTTGGAGTTCAGCACCTTTCCCTGCCCCTCTCACCCAGCCAGAATTGCCCCAAAACTCCCATTTCATGCCCCAATTTCCTGCCAAGCACAAGACTCAGCGCTGTTTCTCTGTAATTATTTGATCCCCATCGTTAAATGAACTCTCTGAAAGTGAAAGCATTCAATTAGAATAAACGAACCCACGATTAGTCATTAATCCTTCCACTGCAGGCAACGTTTCCACGTAACCAAAGCGGGTTTTGCTTTCAAACCCAAACTCCTCCAGGGCAGGTCCGACCAGTTCAGCCCAGAGTTTCCTGCAGAGGATTGGGATCTGTTTGCTCGCTCAAACAAAGGCCTTGAGGCACCAATTATGTCAGCAAACATCGATTAAAAGCTCCCCAAGCTCTTGCGAAACAGCTCTGCAGTGTCCCTGTCACCCCGAGCGTCCTGGGCGCGGCTGCCACCCTGTGCCAGGGACCGTGGGAGTGGGAAGGAATTCCCAGCTCCCGGTCTGACCGAGAAAAGCTGAGTGACCGAGCAGGGCTGAGCCCAGCCAAGAGAATCCCAGAATATCCTGGAAGGGACCCTCAGGGATCATCAGTCCCCGCACAGACACCCCAACAATGCCACCCTGAGCACCCCTGAGAGCGCTGTCCAAACGCTCCTGCAGCTCTGGCAGCCTCGGGGCTGGGACCATTCCCTGGGGAGCCTGGGCAGTGCCCAGCACCCTCGGGGGGAAGAACCTTGCCCTGAGCTCCATCCCAAGGCCTGGCACAGCTTTGTGCCCTCACAGCAGCAGCCCCTGCCTTGGCAGCCCTGGATCTTCGGCTGACTGTCCCTGCTGTGCCTCAGTTTCCTTCCCCCTGGTTCCCCTCTCCCCTGCGGAGTCTCTCGCTCCCAAAAAGCTACGAGTGAAGCCACCAGCAGAGATGAGAAGCTGGCTCGCATTGAGAGAGGAAAGTTTTGGACCTGTTCCCTGAGTATTCTGAATTTTCCTTTTCCCACCATGGCCCCAGGGTCAGAGCTGCCTCCCGCAGCCGGAGCCGCATCACCTCCTGCCCAGGCTGGGAGAGGAGAGGCCCAGCACACCCTGCAGGGCAGAGCTGCCACCGCTGTCCCATCCAGGCCAGGGACAAAAGGGAACGCAGAAAATCCAGCAGCTTCCCAGGGAAGCTCCAGGAGCACTCCAGGACTAACTGGGCGCATTTCTCGCAGACAGGCACAAGCAGCTGATCTAAAGCTGAAAATCCTCGATGCAGCTCTGCGTGACGTGTTTGTCCAAAACACCAAGGGAGCCCCAGCACCACCTGAGATCCCCCTTGCCAAAGGAATTGTTCCTTCCTGCAGGAACAGCAGCAGAGCATCCCCCTCTGCCAGCACAGCACCAGCCAGCCCAGGACGTGCCAGGTACCACCCACCCCAGCCACCTCTGCCAGCCTGGGCAGGGGGCAAACCCCAGCCCTGCCAGGGGTCCCCCACAGCTGAGACCCCAAACCGGAGCCTAAATTAAAGCTGGAAAACAATGAGGAAGGAGCACCAAGACAACAGCGAGGGGAGGGAGCAGCAGCTCGAGGGAGAAAGGGCCCAAGGGTGCTCTGGGGGCAGCTGGTGCCCACGAGCCTCAGTCCAGGGCTGCTTCCCAAGGAATGGCCTCACGTTCCGTGGTGCTCCTGAGCATCCCCTGTGCTGTGTCAGAACGGGCTTCGTGCTGGGCTTGCAGGGCTGGGCCAGCTCAGCACGGAGCAGGGGCTCAGCCTGTGCCCTGGGCAGGGGTCGGGCTGGGGAAGGTCACAGCAAGAGGGAGGAGAAGCTCCGGAATCTGCTCCCAGCTCCTGCTGCAGCCCCTCCCTCCCGTAACCCCCTGCACACCCTTTGCCTCCCTCTGCCTTTCTTGTCCCCTGCAGCTGCACCAGGGCGGCTCCTCAGCGTTCCTGTCCTCGTGTTTGTCCCCAGGGCGCCCAGCCGAGTCCCTGCTGCCACCAGAGGGTGAACTGGCCGCTGGCAGCACCGCTCCCACCCTGCCCAGCCCCTGCCTGGGAACTGCTGTCAGGTCACGGCCACTCTGTCAGCGTCTCCCGAGCACTGGAAACCAGCCTGAGATGCACAGATAAAGTTCAGCTGCTCCTCATCCTTCTCCCCAGAAATTCCTGTTCCATTTGGCTCTCGGAGATGGAAAAATGCTCCGCCTGCTCTGGAGGCAGCTGTCAGAAATCTCTCTGAGCAGCAAGGCCCCCCTTCAGGAGTCACACACCGACACCTCTGCCACCTCCTGCTCTCAGCAACAACCCAGCACCACTTCCCAGGGCCAGGACTCCATCCTGTCCCACCTCTCATGGAGAGAACAGGGGCAGCCTGAGCTGCTTGTCCAGAGCAGCGTCCAGAACACCCAGCCCCAGCTGGGACTGACAGCTCCACAGGCAGGAGCTCCTCCTTCCTGCTCACCCCCCTCAGTCCTTCCTCTAATTGATTAATTAATCTAATTGCATCTCATCCTTGTTTCTCCACTGGGAACCTCATCCTGGGCCACCCAGGAGATCTCCACCATGCCCAGCCAGGAATTTAATTTGGGGACTGGTTGTTTCACCAGAAAATGCATCATTTTGTCAGTGCCTATCGCTGAATTTACTGGCACGGTTTGGTGTCACCCCCATGGCTTGGTGCCACCTGCAGGGTTTGGTGCCACCTCCATGGTTTGGTGTCACCTGCAGGGTTTGGTGACACCTCCATGGTTTGGTGTCACCTGCAGGGCTTGGTGACACCTGCAGGGTTTGGTGTCACCTGCAGGGTTTGGTGACACCTCCATGGTTTGGTGTCACCTGCAGGGCTTGGTGCCACCTGCAGCGTTTGGTGCCACCTGCAGGGTTTGGTGTCACCTGCAGGGCTTGGTGTCACCTGCAGGGTTTGGTGTCACCTGCAGGACTTGGTGCCACCTGCAGGGTTTGGTGTCACCCCCATGGCTTGGTGCCACCTGCAGCGTTTGGTGTCACCTGCAGGACTTGGTGCCACCTGCAGGGTTTGGTGTCACCCCCATGGCTTGGTGCCACCTGCAGCGCTTGGTGCCACCTGCAGCGTTTGGTGTCACCCCCATGGCTTGGTGTCACCTGCAGGGTTTGGTGCCACCTCCATGGTTTGGTGTCACCTGCAGGGTTTGGTGCCACCTCCATGGTTTGGTGTCACCTGCAGGGTTTGGTGCCACCTGCAGGGTTTGGTGTCACCTCCATGGTTTGGTGTCACCTCCATGGTTTGGTGTCACCTCCATGTCTTGGTGTCCCCTCCATGTCTTGGTGCCATCTGCAGGGTTTGGTGTCACCCCCATGGCTTGGTGCCACCTGCAGGGTTTGGTGCCACCTGCAGCGTTTGGTGTCACCTGCAGGGCTTGGTGTCACCTGCAGGGTTTGGTGTCACCCCCATGGCTTGGTGTCACCTGCAGGGTTTGGTGTCACCTGCAGGGCTTGGTGTCACCTGCAGGGCTTGGTGCCATCTGCAGGGTTTGGTGCCACCTCTATGGTTTGGTGTCCCCTGCAGGGTTTGGTGTCACCTCCATGGCTTGGTGCCACCCGCACGGTTTGGTGCCACCTCCCTGGTTTGGTGTCACCTCCACAGTGCCAGACAGCCCAAGGGACCCCTACCTGTGCTCAGCTCAGCGATGCCAATCCCCCAGCAAGGTGACGCCCGTGGCTCAGGGCAGGGGCACTTGGTGGCAGCTGGTGCCAGCGCAGCCTCCGGACAGCGTCCAGCAGGGTGTCACAGCAAGTGCCGCTCCCTGTCCCCTCTGGGGCGGGGCAGAGGCGGCTGCAGGACCCCCCCAGCACGGGACTGCCGGGGCCGGGGTTGCACTGACCCCACCCAGCCCCCGGTGATGTCACAGAGCCCTCGGGCACTTCCCACATTCCGTGCCCGGAGCTGCCCCAGGAGCCAGGAGAGGCCGTGCCAGGAGCTGGGCGCTGCAGGGAGTGTGGCAGGGCCGTGGGATGGGGCAGGGGGCGGAGGGGGGGCTGCAGGAAGGTGGGAGGGACGCAGGAGGGGTGCAGGGAGGAGGGCCAGGGATGCTGGAAGGATGCTGGAAGGATGCTGCAGGACAATTTCTCCCGGCTCTCTGACCAGCAAAGGGCTTGAGTCTCAAATGGACCTCAAGTGGTCACTGCAGCACCCCTGAAATTTCCCAGAGAAAACCAGTTCATCCCTCCCCGGAAACCCAGCTCCAAATGGGGCTGCCTGGAGGAAGGAGCAGCCCCTGGGATCCCCCAGAGCCACCGGCTGTCCCTGTCCTGAGCTGTGGCACCGTGTGCCCGTGGGTGTCACCTCTGCTGGAGGTGGCACTGCTGAGCCCCAGCATCGCAACAACCAAGATTATTCGAAATCTAAATAACTTCAGTCTTACCCTGCCTGATTTCACAGCCCCAGGGAGGGCAGAGCATCAATATTTGCACTCCAAACCCAGCTCAGCTCCTTTGGCAAAGGCTGGACAGTGGCACCCTGTGAGGGGCAACCGGGCTTGGATTTAGATTCTGAAATTCAATAATAATAAACAATAAATTCTAATAAATATAAACATCACCCAGAGTGTTTACAGGAGGCGAATCCCCATCTCCCAGGTGACATCTAAGCTGTGGGGATGTGGTCAGACAGGTCCCACCTCAGCCCATCCCCAGGGCAGCTGCACTCAACATCCTCACACCTTCTGAGTGCCACCAGCATCCTCCAAGCACTGCGCCTGAGCTGTGCCACTGGGTCCCCATGGGTGTCACCTCTGCTGGAGCCTGAGCCCCGAGCCCCGGCATTGCAAGAAACAACACCAAAAACTCCCCAAATGAGACCACAGAACCCCTCAGGACCCTGGAGCACCATTTGTGGTTTTCCCACCACATTCCTGCCCAAAGCAGAGGATCTCATGGAGCATCCTGGGGGTGCTAAAGCTGCACAGGACACAGAGCTGGAAAATCCCGTCCCTGGGGCTGGAGGTGCCTCCCTGTCCCTGTCCCTGTCCCTGTCCCTCTCACCGTGGCACAGCCTCGCTGGCACTCCGGTCCGGCAGAGCCCCGTCCTGCGGCCACCCGGAGCCCCAGAGGCGGCTCTGCCAAGGCCGTGCTGGGTTCGGGGACATCCCGCTGCTGCCCCTGGCCCTGGGGACAGGGGCTGTGCCCAGAGGGACACGGAGCCAGGCCCAGCTGGGTCCCCTCCGGGGCAGGGCAGAGGTGCCCACAGGGACCCCCCAACACCGGGGTTGCCAGGGCAAGGCTTTCACTGACTCCACCCTGACCCGGGTGATGTCACAACGCCCTTGGGGACATTTCCCCGTCCCACTGGATTCCATGGGGAATTCCAGCCCCATGGGATGAGTTCCCTGCCCTGCAGGGACACTGCATTAGGGCTCCCCAGTCCCTGCCCTGCTCCGGTGGCTCCAGGAGCACGCAGGCTCTTGGATCACCCTGGCAGCAGCACAGCAGCAGGACTCCTCTCCCAGAGCATGGAAAGCATTCCCAGAGCTGCCCCAGGAGCCGGGAAAGGCCCTGCCAGGAGCTGGGCACTGCAGGGAGCGTGGCAGGGCCATGGGATGGGGCAGGGGTGTCACAGGGACGGGGCAGGGGGCAGAGGGGAGGCTGCAGGAGTGTGGGAGGGATGCAGCAGGGATGCAGCAGGGATGCAGGAGGGATGCAGGGAGGAGGGGTCAGGGACGCTGGATGCATCTGCCAGGACATTTTCCCAGGGATTTCTGATGAGCAAAGAGTGTTTCATTCTCAAATAGACTCCAAGCGCTCACTTCATCTCCCCTGAAACCTTCCGGAGAAAACCAGCTCGTCTCTCCTTACAAACCCCGCCCCAGCCTGAGCTCTCTGGAGGAAGGAGCAGCTCCTGGGACCCCCCGAGCCCCTGGCTGCTGCCTGCCCAGCGCTGTGCCCGTGGCTGAGCTGTGGCACCGAGTCACACAAACCGCGGCCCGTGTCCTGTGGGGCAGAGAGCTGCAATTTATTTCCTGTGAGCTGCAAGGGGAGCCACGGGGTGGGGGAGGAGACCAGGCACGCCCCGGGGTGTTACTGTACCCCCGGTATCAGCTGAGGAATCACACCTTTGTTCCTCAGGCTGCTCCTTTTTCTCGTAAAGGCTTATCATGGTCAGGGCTCTCCTTGTCACCCTGGTCATCCCTGCAGTGACCACAGCCCTGAGCGGGCACGGCTGTGGCCGCAGCACAGCTGGCACAGCTGCACTGCGGCATTTACACCACAGCTGGCACAGCTGCAGCCCCGCAAATCCCCTTTTCCCTTCTCCTGCCGCAGCAGCGGCTCCTTTCCCTGCGGATTCACCCGCAGCAGGAGCAGGGAGATCATCTCTGTGCTCTCCATCCCCACGAGCTGGGAGTGCCCTTGGAGCAGCTCCTCTGCCCACTCTGTCACAGCCCCTGTGGGTGCCTGGGCACTGCCACCACTGCAGGTGAGCAAACGCCTCCAGAACCTCTCCATCTTCCCTCTCCCCTGGAGGAGGATGGCTCCTTGGAGTGTTTGGGAAGAGGTTTCACAGCAGCAGGGATCGCCTTTGGGGGCAGCTCCTCGGCAAAAGCTGCACGGGAACACCCAGCTGGTGCTCTGGGCCCCTGCACATCTGGGGGTGACATTGTGCAGATGGGAACTTGGGGACACGGGCACAGCCCAGCTGGATGCCAGGGGCTGGGGACACGGGCACAGCCCAGATGGATGCCAAGGGCTGAGGAACTGGCACAGCCCAGCTGGATGCCAAGGGCTGAGGAATTGGCACAGCCCAGCTGGATGCCAGGGGCTGAGGAATTGGCACAGCCCAGCTGGATGCCAGGGGCTGAGGAATTGGCACAGCCCAGCTGGATGCCAGGGGCTGAGGAATTGGCACAGCCCAGCTGGATGCCAGGGGCTGAGGAATTGGCACAGCCCAGCTGAATACCAGGGGCTGAGGAATTGGCACAGCCCAGCTGGATGCCAAGGGCTGAGGAATTGGCACAGCCCAGCTGGATGCCAGGGGCTGAGGAATTGTCACAGCCCAGCTGGATGCCAGGGGCTGGGGACACAGGCACAGCCCAGCTGGATGCCAGGGGCTGAGGAATTGGCACAGCCCAGCTGGATGCCAGGGGCTGAGGAATTGGCACAGCCCAGATGGATGCCAAGGGCTGAGGAATTGGCACAGCCCAGCTGAATACCAGGGGCTGAGGAATTGGCACAGCCCAGATGGATGCCAAGGGCTGAGGAATTGGCACAGCCCAGCTGGATGCCAGGGGCTGAGGAATTGTCACAGCCCAGCTGGATGCCAGGGGCTGGGGACACAGGCACAGCCCAGCTGGATGCCAGGGGCTGAGGAATTGGCACAGCCCAGCTGGATGCCAGGGGCTGAGGAATTGGCGCAGCCCAGCTGGATGCCAGGGGCTGAGGAATTGGCACAGCCCAGCTGGATGCCAGGGGCTGAGGAATTGGCACAGCCCAGCTGGATGCCAAGGGCTGAGGAATTGGCACAGCCCAGCTGGATGCCAGGGGCTGAGGAATTGGCACAGCCCAGCTGGATGCCAGGGGCTGAGGACACGGACACAGCCCAGCTGGATGCCAGGGGCTGAGGAATTGGCACAGCCCAGCTGGATGCCAGGAGCTGAGGACACGGACACAGCCCAGCTGGATGCCAGGGGCTGAGGAATTGGCACAGCCCAGCTGGATGCCAGGGGCTGGCGCTCAGGCTCCAATCAGGGACAGCAGCTCCTTTGTGCCGAAGGGATCGTTCTGGCTCCGAGCCGACGGCAGCTCCCAGGTTACCCCGAGCCCTTTTTGGGGATAAAAAGCAAACACACCCTAAACACATCCCCCTGCAGCACCTCCCGGCTCGGAGCCTCAGAGCCCGGGGCGCTCTCCGTGCTCAGAGCCCTTCACTCCCGGCTCACAGCAATGCCACGTGTTGCCTTTAGTGGGATGCAAACCCCCCCCCCCCCGATCCAACGGGGGAAAGCAGGAAGAAAGGCAAGGTGTGATTGTTAAGGTTACTCAAAACATTGAGGTAATTCATCGGAAAGTCTTTTTCTGCTGTAATTTCACTCTCCATGCCAGCTTGTTGCTGCTGTATCAGAGAAAGGCAGCGCGTGTGGGAGGTGTGAATTAATGTTACCGCACTGGGAAGGTGGTGACGACTGGAGATCTCACAATGATGCACATCACATCAGGCTCCCTCCTCAACAGGGCTGTGAGCGAGCGCAGTGGAAAAAAAAAGGGACATAATTGGTCTTTTAAGAAAAAGCCCAAACCAAAGAGCTGTGAGACACCGGCGTCAGCAGAAGTTGTTTCAGAGCACAGACGCTCACCTCCTCTCTCCAGGGACAAGTGTTAACCTTTAAATGCAGCCTTTGCACTCCCTTCCCTTTCACTCACGTATTTTTTTCCTCCCCCTGCTCCCCACTTGCCAAAATCACTCGAGTTTTCCCGAGAGCCTGTGGCTGTCTTGTGCCGGGAGCTGCTCCATCCTGTGCTGCCACGGGTTTTTCCAGCGGAAAAATCTCCCTGTGGCACCCAGGACTTGGACACCAGTCTCATTTCTTGTCCTTCCTCCAGTTCTCCCGGAGATGTGGCTGGAGCTGGAGCTCCCCAGCTCCTCCGGAGGGGAGGCGGAGGGGCAGGGGCTGAGCTCTGCTCTGGGACAGGGACAGGAGCCCAGCAAGGGCTGGAGCTGTGCCAGGCCTTGGGATGGAGCTCAGGGAAAGGTTCTTCCCCCCGAGGGTGCTGGGCACTGCCCAGGCTCCCCAGGGAATGGTCCCAGCCCCGAGGCTGCCAGAGCTGCAGGAGCGTTTGGACACCGCTCTCGGGGGTGCTCAGGGTGGGATTGTTGGGGTGTCTGTGCAGGGACAGGGGCTGGAATGATGATCCCTGAGGGTCCCTTCCAGGATATTCTGGGATTCTGTGGATTATTTTAACTCCCATCGTCCCCAGTGTTCCCAGTTCAGGAGCTGAGCGCTGGGTGGGGGCAGGTCTGGAGAACAAGGGCTCTGTGACCCTCAGGCTGTCACAGCTTCTCCCGTCAGGCTCCAGCACAGCTGGGGATGGGCACTGGGAGCCCCTGCCCCAATTTTCCACCCCCGCAGAGCATCCCTGCTCAGGGGAAATGAAAGATCCTGTACCCAACCTGCAGCAATTCAGGAGCAGTGGGATGAGGCTGAGCCTCCTCCTGCATCCAGCAGCGCCCCGAGGCCAGGCAGGACCAGGGGAAGGACGGCGGGTGCTCCGGGAAGGAAAACACCGGGAGGATCCCTGGGATACCGAAAGGAATTGTGCAGCTTCTCGCTCACATCCCGTCTCTGCTTCCCGAGGGAGGAGCGGGATTTGCAAACCGCCCCCCGTCAGGGAGGAATCGCTGCGCTGCTCCTCATCCTCCCGCTCCCACTCTCTGGGCATCCAGCTCCCTGCTTGTTTGGAATAAGAGGATTTAGTGATCAAGTTGCCTTTCAATGCTGAAGTTGCAGCCTCTGCTTCAAAGGCATTAAGAACAAAAATGGTTTGTTTTTTTTTTTTTTTTCCTGATGAAAGTGCCTGACTCAGGCACAGAGAGTTTCCAGCTGCTGCTTTAGAGCCTCAGAAAAGGAGGAGAGGAAGCTGCTGGGAGAGGCTCAGCTCTCAGCACTTGTCACCAAATGTCCCCAAAGGCTTCCCTGTCCCACCCGATGGAGCAAGCCCCAGCTCTTTAGCATTTGGGTCAAAAAGACTATTAGAAATTAAATAATTTAGATCTTACAAAGTTTGATTTCATAGCCCCAGGGAGGGCAGAGTGTCAATATTTGCCCCCTAAATCCAGCTCAGCTTCTGAACTTCGGCAGCAAAGGCTGAAGAGCAGCACCCTGCGAGGGGCACCAGGGCTTGGATCGAGATTCAGAAATTAAATGGTGCTAAATAATAAATTAAACACCCCCAGAGTGTTTACAGGAGGCAAATCCCATCTCCCGGGTGACGTCCAGGCTGTGGGGATGTGGTCAGTGAGGTGCTGTGACAGGTCCCACCTCAACCCCTCCCCAGGGCAGCCACACTCCACATCCTCTGAGCACCACCAGCATCCTCCAGCCACTCAGAAAACAACACCTTTTAACTGAAATCTCCCAAATTCTGCCCGGTTTGGCGAGGAGAGTCCTTGTTCCCACAGCGAGGGGCTCGGGAACTTCAGCGCTGTGGTTGTTCTGCTCCCACAATGAATCATCGAGTGACGGAAGTGTGGCCACCAGGACTCTGGGGCTCTTCTTCTGTTCCCATGAAGCTGTGCAGAATTCCAGGGCTCAAACACAAGCCCCCCACTTCTCTCCCATGCTGAAATTTTAGATTTCACCGTGGTGCTCACAAAAAAAAGGATTATTTTGCCCCAGGCTTATCAAGGCACTGCATAAATAATGCGACAGCATTTCCATTCCCTTCTGGATTTTGTCTTTTGCTCTTCCTTTTTCTCCTCATTTTCAAGCTTTTTTTTTTTACCCACAACTCTCCAACACTGAGAAATTCAGGAAGGTTGTTTATGCCACAGGAAAAAGCAGAAACAAGTGGGGAAAATGCCTGGGTTGTATTAAAACTTTCTAATTTTGTCTAATTTGTGGGACCGGGTCAGACTGGGGATGAGTCCTGGTGCCCCTCAGCCGTGTCTCCCATGGATGCATTTCCATTTGCTCCAAGGAGACAGCGGGAATTAGGGAATTAATAAAATCATGCCAGCCAGGTGCAACCATTTCCTAGAAAAGTTATTTTATCCTAAAAAAAAAAAAAAAAAAAAGAAAGAAAAAAAATCCAATACAGAGATTCCTCTCCTTTCTCTCCTTTCATTTTGGTCACCAAAAGTGCAAGTTAACATCAAAACCTTTGACATTCATTGGGGTGGAGGGAGGGAAATGCTGACAATAAGAAAAGCAGGATCAGATCATGCCCCTTTCACCTGCCAGGGAGGAAAAAGGAATTCCCCGAGCAGCTGTAATTGCTGAGGAGCAGGAAAACTGCCCGGGAAGGATTTTCCTGCCCTTCAGCTGGGGAGCAAAGAGAGCAGAGGCAGCACATCTGGAGCTGGGGGTGACCAGGAGGCCACATCTGGATGGCTGCACCGACATCCTGTGGCTGCATTCCGGGGGAAATCTGGGGGGATCAATAAAAGCCTTAATTTTCTCCCTCTGATCCCTTCCCGGAGAGGAACCGCCGGCAGCTGAAGCAGCGACCTTGTGTCACCGGAAAACATCCCAAATTTCTGACACGGGAACCGAACAGAGACGGCAGAGCAGAGGGAGGCTCGGGGCATCCCGGCCATGGGAAGGGACAATCCTGGAGCTCAGATTCCTGACCAGCAGGGTCTGGTGGCTGTGGGGAGCACGGGGGGTCTCTCCTTCTCAGAGACACTACAAACTCCTCACACCTCTTGCCACTGCTTCATCTGCAGGGAAAAATCTTCCCCTCTGCCCGGGCAGCACTTCCCTCTCTCCTGGGGTGCGGAGAACCCAGCTGGACTTCCCAAAAGCCCGGCTTTGTTGGGCCGGAGCAGCACTCGCACATAGGAAAGTTGGAAGGGACCTTAAAGATCCTCCAGTTCCAGCCCTCAGGCATCCAGTATTGTCCCCCACACCTCTGCGACCCGTCCAGCTGTGCACCAGATGTGTGGTGGGTGTTGATCTCCGCAGGCACCAGAGCTCTGGGCCTGTGAAAGGGAGGGATAAACCAGCAGGAAGAGCAGACAACTCCCAGGTTTAAGCACAGTAAACCAAAAATTCTGGGGAGAATGGGGGGGTTTGGCCCAGAAAAGTGACTTTTGGGGTTTTAGGTAGACTTGGTTCGCATTTCAGGCCAAGACATCAATAATTGAGGGAGTTTGGGCAGGAAAAAAAAAAAAAAAAAAGGCAGAAATAAAGACCACACAACCCTGAGTGAGGTCTGGGGAGCTCAGCACAGCTCTGCCACAGCCTGCTGCAAAACAGAGAGGGGGAAAATCGGGAAAAAGCCACTCCTGAGTAAGGCACTGGGGCTGGGTCTGCTCCAGCGAGTCAGGGCTGCACCAGGCCTCAGGAGAAATTGGGATGGAGACACTTGGGTCAGGTTGTGAGAAGTTTGGGGACCAAGGTTGAGCTGGGAGCAGTTTTAAGCCGTTCCTTTGTCGCACCCAGCCCGAACTCTCCCAGCTGTGAAGATTTTTAATACCTGAAAAGAACAAAAATCAGAACCAGGCCAGCTCAATTCACCCTGGAGTGCTGCTCTCCGAACAGTTTTGTGATCAGGGAGTTGCCAAACCTCCCCTGCTCCCTCTGATGTTTTAACACTTGCCAGGTCTGAGTAAAGGCTGTGAGAAATGAGAGCTTGTGGTCTTCAGGAGAACTGAGACCACAAACCTGGCCTGGGATAAATTACTCGGTGTGGTCACACCTCTGCAGCTGCATTTTAACAGATTCCTGGAGAAATCTTTCTGTTTCTCTTTGTTTTCTGTAACAGGGACAGGAGTTTTTAAGATGTGATAAGAGAAAGATCAAAGCTGGAAGGCAGCTCCATAAATCTGAGTGTCCTGCACCCAAAATATCCCAAAATAATCCCTTCATCCCAACACCTTGCTGTGAATTACTGCTCATGGACAAGGATTTGGGGCAGAGTAAGGGATTTAGGCAGCACTTCCCAGGTTTTTCCACCAAATTGCAAAATCTGCTTTGTCCTTTCGCAAGCCAAAGGATGGAGCCGCGGTTGAGGGGACAGGGGAGGCTGAGGTCACCCCAGGGGGTGGTCAGGGGCTGTCTCCAGACCATTTCCCCAGCTCTGTCCCAGCCTGACCCTGCTGTGAAGGATGGATGGACCTCACAGACATTTTGAGGTTTATCATCCTGACGTCCCCATTGGATGAATCATGCCAAGAATTCCATGGTCATGCGCATCTCCAGCCCTGGAAGTCCAACAGGCACCAGAACACGGTCCTGTGCCATTTCCTCTGCACCCAGCAGCTCCTGAGGCGCCGACCCTCACGTTCTGCCCCTTCCAACAACAGGGAAGTGAATGGGCATGAAAATCCCAGGTGTTTCATAAAAAAACCCCTCCACTACCCTTAAAAACCCCTCCAAATACCCTTAAAACACCCCCCAAACCCCAGCTTTTCAAACACATTTCCAATTTTGCCCAGACAGTGCCTGAACAGCCCCAGGGTGACTGAGCCAGGCGGGGAACTGGGACCAGTTTGCACCAGAGGAGTAAAGGAGGGGATTTACAAACGGGGAGGGTGTGAAGGAGGCACCCGGATCTAAAGATAAGGACGAGGCTCAGCAGGGCAGGGACAGGTCGAGCAGAGCAGGCACAGCAGGCAGGGAGCAGCGCTGATAAGGCCAGCAGGAGATAAGGGGCACAAGAGCTGCCTGTGGTCAGCGCTCAGCCAAACCCCGCACGATCTCTGTGAAGGAAACAGCAAAGCCCAGCCTAAACCCCGGCCCAGAGGCGCGCCCCAGGGTCAGAGCAGCACCAAGAGCTCAGAGAGGTGATGCTGCGTTTCCTCCCCACTCCTGCCTGACCATCCCCTTCCCACTGCACACCCCCGGGCTGGGATTTGGGAAAAGCCCCAACGCCGTGCCCTGCAGGGATCCCCAACAGCTCCCCCTGAGCTCCAGGCCAGCCCTGACCCTGCCCAGCTCCCCTGGGATCTGATGGTGCAAACCCGGGACACGATGATTATTTTCTTTCCCACTTCTCTCGAAATCCTTCCAGGAATGATGAAACATTAAATGGCAAGAATTCCATGGGATGGGAATGGGGAAATTCCGTTTGATCTGAGTCTGAGCTGCCCATGCAGTGTCTGCTCTCCTGAGTGAGAGGGGCCAGGGTGCAATGCAGGGAGCAGCTCATTTTCAGATGGTTAATGCTGCTCGTGCTGCATGGTTTGGAAATTTCCCTTCTGAATATTTTATAGTGCTAGAAATATAAGCAAAATTGGATTTAAAGCTGGATTTTGAATCAGCATTGCCCTGCTGGGGGCTCCCCAGTGCGTGAGCAGGGCACTGTGAAGGCAGCACCTCTTTCCAGAAGTCATTGCTGACTTTTCGTGCCTCAGCAGTGATTCAGTTTGGGGCCTGAGCCTAAGCTAAAGGTCAGTGTTAACTCATGCTCTGAGGGGAGGGCTCTGTACTCATCTCTCTGCCCAGCTCTGCAGCGTGTGACACACAGTGCATGAAATGGGTGGGATTTGTCGGGGTTTTTTGAAGCTCACTGTGTCTGGAGACAGAGAAATTCCCCTTCTGGGGCACGGGCACGGAGAAGAATTTGGATGAGGCTTTGGCCCCATCCAAGGTCATCCCCAGAGCTGGGGGCTGCTCAGCGAACCCCAGGGGGAGCAGCAGCAGCAGCACCCACCCCCAGCTCCCCGGAGCCAGAGTCTCCCCCAGCTCAGCCTCCAGTTCCTCCTGGCAGATTCACCCTTCCTGAAATCCTCTCCTTGGTTTTTGACCCCTGTGGTCCCTTGCTGCAGAGTTTAGCCACGAGCTGCACGAAAAAATCCATCCTGAAGCTTTTGCAAAGCCTCTGCCCACTTTCCCTGGGTGGCAGCTCGTCCTGAGGTGTGGACAGCACTGAGAAATTTTCCCCTGCTCACGTTCCCCAGGGCTCCCTTGATGTACATTTAGGTGCCTGCAGCGTCCCTCTCAGGTGCCTCCTGCCAGCTCAAAGGCAAAACCTCGTCCTGGCAGACAGATAAAAAATACTGGAAGAGTTTTCCAAGGAGGTACAAGCAGGAAATATCTCCTTGTCTCTCCCTCTCAGGACACACCGAGGATTTTTTATTCTATAATGCGCAGCCCAGTAATAAATCAGCTGGAAAACTGCCTGAAATCACTTTGGAACCAAGACTAATTAAAGAATTAGCTAAGCCTAAGCCTAGGCAGGAACATTCATGGATGGATGGATGGACGGATGGACGGACGGATGGATAGATGGATGGATGGATGGATGATGGATAGATGGATGATGGATGGATGATGGATGGAGGGATGGATAGATGGATGATGGATGGATGATGGATGGAGGGATGGATGGATGGATGGATGGATGGATGATGGATGGATGGATGGATGGATGGATGGATGGATGGATGGATGGAGGGACGGACAGACGGATGGACGGACGGATGGATAGATGGATGGATGGATGATGGATGGATGGATGATGGATGGATGATGGATGGATGATGGCTGGCTGGCTGGCTGGCTGGATGGATGGATGATGGATGAAGGGATGGATGGATGGATGGATGGATGGATGATGAATGGATGGATGGATGGATGGATGATGGATGGAGGGATGGATGGATGATGGATGATGGATGGATGGATGGATGGATGGATGGATGGATGGATGGATGATGGATAGATGGATGGATGGATGATGGATGAATGGATGATGGATGGATGATGGATGGAGGGATGGATGGATGGATGGATGGATGATGGATGGAGGGATGGATGGATGATGGATGGAGGGATGGATAGATGGATGGAGGGATGGATGGATGGATGGATGGATGGATGGATGGATGGATGGATGGAGGGATGGATGGATGGATGGATGGATGATGGATGGATGGATGGATGGATATTCCCCACACAGGAAATTTTCTGGGACAAAGCAGGAAAGGAGGAGTGAAGGTGTGGAAGGAGGGAAAGAACCATCTCCACCTCCATCTCCTCCAGGTGAGTGACCCTGGAGGGGAGGAAAGGAAAACCTGGAGCAGGGGAAAGAGGGGGACCGGTGTGGGAGCAGGTGTGAGGTGAGGCAGGTGTGGGGCCAGGGCTGGCTCACTGCACACCCTGTCCCCATCTCCTGCTGCTCTTCCTGCTGCTGTCCCACCCTCCACAGGCTCCCAACAGTTCCCAGTGCCACCAGCCCCGACTCCAAACCGGGTTTGGCCCCTGGTTTGTGCGGGAGCAAACAGGAAATGTTCTTCATTTCTTCAGTGTTCTCAACACCCCACAAAAAATCACCTTTGGGTGCCTGCAGGGTTAAATCTCAGGGTTGAATCACTGGGCTGCAGGCAGGAGGGGCGGGAGGGACAGCAGGGTTAGGGGGTGCAGCAGGGTTAGGGGGTGCAGCAGGGTTAGGGGGTGCAGCAGGGTTAGGAGGGCCAGCAGGGTTAGGGGGTGCAGCAGGGTTAGGGGGTGCAGCAGGGTTAGGAGGGGCAGCAGGTCCTGGAGGCAACCTGTGGATCCCAAATCCACCCTACAGATTAAGCTGAGCTCCTTCCCAGCCCCTCGCTGCATCCCGAATTCTTTACAAGCACATGGAGCCAGCCCAGCCCTGCCCAGTGGGGAAAAAAAAGCTGATCCCACAGGAACTGGGAAGAGCAGGAATAGGAGGGAGGTGATTTCTTACAGTAAAATTGTTTCTGTGCCTCCTCGTTGCCTTGGACTCTCCCTGCCACTTGTGAGGGCAAGAGGGGACAGCAGGAATGGGACAGGAAATGGAACCAGGTGTGGTTTCCTTTAATCTGCAGAGCATCACTGCCTCGCCTTTCACACCTGAGCAGCGGCTGCAGCTCTGGCAGCTCTGGTTTCCCCTCATGCCAGGGGTACAGGAGAGTCCCCCTGTGCCAGGAAGCTCTGCCCATTTCTCTGCATTGATCCTGGCCCAGGACAGGGGGACAGGGCTGATCCTTGTGGGGTGTCCCCATGAACAGTGACGAGGCAGGACAGAGCCCCACACCCCAGTGCTGGAGGGTCTGTGCTGGGAGCTGGGGTCCTGCTCTGGGAACAGAGGCACTGACAGAGGGGAAACACCTCCATGGACAGAGGAATGGGGAAGGTGGGAGCCCACAGCTCCCTGGCTCACTCCCACTTGATTCCACAGGATGGATTTATCACACTGGCTCTTCCTGAGGGGGAAAGATGCAGACCCAACAGTCAAACCAAGACACATTTCGCAGCTCCTGCAAACAGAGTTTTATTGGGCACATGTTGGTCCCTCCCCAGTTCAGATCCCTTGCACAGCTCCCACTCAGGGCCCTCTTTTCCAAACCAGTTTGAGGGATTGTTCCATCCTGTCAGGCAATGTGGGCTGTCCTTTTGCACGGCCCTATTATTGCTGCATTCCTTTATTGGCTGTGAAATGATTCCTAGAATGACACTCTTGACAATTCTCCTGAATCTCCAGAGCCTGAAGTTTTCATGGATCATGGGATGGTTTTGGTTGGAAGGGACCTTAAAGCCCTTAAAGCCCAGTGCCACCCCTGCCATGGCAGGGACACCTCCCACTGTCCCAGGCTGCTCCCAGCCCTGTCCGGCCTGGCCTTGGGCACTGCCAGGGATCCAGGGGCAGCCACAGCTGCTCTGGGCACCCTGTGCCAGGGCCTCAACACCCTCACAGGGAGGAATTCCATCCCAATCTCCCATCCAGCCCTGCCCTCTGGCAGTGGAAACCATTCCCTGTGTCCTTGTGAGTGAATTGTCTCTTTCCATGTTTCCTGTCGGCTCCTTCAGGCACTGGAAGGCCACAGTGAGGTCATCCCAGAGTTTTTTCTTCTCCAGGTGAACACTCCCAGCTCTCCCAGCCTTTCCTCCCAGCAGAGCTGCTCCATCCCTCTGCTGATCCCGGTGCCTCCTCTGGGCTCTCTCCAGCAGCTCCAGCTCCTCCCAGGGCTGGGGCAGCTCTGCAGGTGGGGTCTCACCTGAGGGACAGACGCACAAAGGAACAGGAGAATCCCTTGAGCTGGAACTACAGAGTGGAGACTCGCAGGGATCTGAGCAGGGCTGCTGAGCTCCGCGCTCAGCTCTGGTTCCCAGCAGGGCTGGGCAGGCCCAGCAGCTCTTCTTCCTTTGGCACATGGACTGAAAATGTGTGGTTGGGGCAGAGGAGAACAGCTTGAAGTTGCTTCTTAACTTTGAGATCTCCCGTCAGAATGGGGCCAATGGAATCATCAGGTCGGGCTGGTCTTGTCCAACATGTCAAAAAAGGTTGGGGGTTGACAGACACAGCAACGTGAGAACTGCAGGATGATCCTTTTCTTGGGAAAAGAGACAAAGCAGGAAGGATCTGAGGAGAGGAAGTTACAGCTGTACCTGGAGTGCATCCCTGAGAATTCTCTTTGGCTTGAAAACTGCGGAACAGCTCCAGGAAGGCTCCAGAGCCCTGCAGGAGGCTGTTCTCCCTGAGGCTTTCCCAAAGGAAAAGCAGGCAGAAGGCAGCATGGACAGGGACTGGGTCCCAGCAGATGCAGGAACACAAACACCATGTGCAGCTTGTGCTTGTTTGATAAGGAGTTCCCATATACGCAAAGATTTGAAAATGCCTTTTTAAAAGAAAGAAGAGAAATTAAATTTTTTTTTGCATTTCAATAATAACAATAAAATATTATTTAGTCTTCCATAATAAGAATTACAAAGATAAATGAAATTATCTTCTCGACCACAGCATGTCTGGTCACAGAGAAAGAATTCGTTCTCTCTGGAGATAAATTATGGTAAACTGGAATAAAGTGCAGGAGGTCCTGCTTTCATTTCATGCCAGTGTAAATCCACACTCCCAGAGTCACAACCCCTTTTTATTTTCTCCAGACAGCTGAGGGGTCTGAAACTGGTTCCATCAACAGTTTCCTGCTTCAGGGAAATCTGACTTCAGGCATGTTGGTGAGGATGAAGGCGGTGATGGAGCAAAGGCCACTGCAGTGGTTGATGCCCTGCCAGCTGTAGCGGTGTCACACTGTGTGGGGACCATCCCCAGTCCTGGCCTCTTCCTGCCCCTTCACACCTCCAGTTTGAGCTTGCTGTGGTAGCAGAGCCACCAGTGAGACCGGTAGTGACCGCAGGGCCCTGGCCAGCTGCAGTTGTGCTGTAGTGCCCCAGAAACTCCCCCAGCATTGACACAGAGCAGGGAAAATTATGTCCATCTTTGGAAAAAAAGACATTTCCCTCTCACCTCTTCCCTCCAAACCCTTCGTGTCCTTGACATGTCTCACTTTGGCCCCACAGCAGCCGTTCTTGTGCTGCCTCAGTGTGAGTCCAGCCCAATCTCCTCCGGACTGCTCAGGGCTTTGCTCTTAATCCGGAGCTTGTGCGGGAGGGCAGCAAAGTTCCGGCCCTTCAGCTGCTCTTCTGAGGGGCAGGGCAGGCTGCAGGAGGGCGCAGGAGAAGTTTTGGGCACTTGTTGCTCATCATCTTCATCCGACACCGCAGTGCCGCTCTCCTTCCTGGCCTCGGCGGTACCAGGGGATGGGCACAAGAAGCAGGCGCTGCCCAGCCAAGGGCAGGGGAAGGGGTGTTTGTCTGGGCGCAGGTAGCTGAGGAATGGAGAGCAAACTGTGGGGCTGAAGGGTGCATCAACCCCTTTGGGGCTGAAGGATTCCTCAAACCTTTTGGGTTGCTGGAGGCCAGGCGTGTCCATGGGAATGGGTTTGGAGTCGCAGCTGAGGACGTTTGTGAAGGGCTTGAAGGTTTTGCAGGGAAACTCAGCCGGTTCCAGCACCTTGGGCACAAAACTCTTCCAGGGAGGGCAGCAGGAGTCACCAGCAAAGGGCTCCATGGCCAGCAGGGGTGAGGCTGCCCGGTGCCCCCTGAGGTAGAGCCCGAGGGGATGGCCCTGGTAGGGGCCGGGCTCGGGGCTGAGGAGCCCGAAGCGCAGCTTGAGGGTGAGCAGCTCCGTCCTGAGCGCGGCGTTCTCGCGGCTCAGCGCTGCCAGCTGGCTCTCCATGGCCACGTCGTTGAGGCGCCGCTTCTCCCGCGAGCGCTTGGCGGCCTCGTTGTTCTTGCGCCTCTTCTCCCAGTACATGGTGTCCTTCTTGTCGTCGGGCATGAATTCCCTCTTCCGCCGGGAGTGTCCGCCCGCCTTCCCCAGGAGCAGCTGGGCCCGGCCGTGCTGCAGCGCCAGCTCGCTCCGAGGGGCCAGGAAGTTCTCCATGGTGGTGGAGAAGGCAGCTGGGGTTCTGTTGGAATGAGAACACTCGTTATTTACCTCTAACGGTGCTGTTGATTGGTGCCGTTGGGTGGATTAATATCGGAATGGGGGTGGCTTTTCTCTCTGTTACACACACGGGCTTCTCCCGCTTATTCCTGTCATTTTGGAGCCACCTCGTCAAAATATTCGGATTCTGTAACGTTTTCAAAATATCCACGTTCTGATGTGTCAGCACATCGATCAATCGATCAATCAGTCAATCACATCTCACCAACATCTGCAAGGTCCGCCCCAGGGTATTCACAAACTGTGCATGACTGAGCAGAGTTCCACCCCACGCATTTCACCGACTCAGTCAACAGTCACTCTTTATCTAAGTAACTTCAACCGAGGTGATAAAAATTAGTAGTGATCTCCCACTCATCTCAAGCCACCTTACAAAGGAAATAAGAGTCATTAGCCCTGTTTGGGAGATAAGGAAGGCACAGGGAGAAGAACTGATTTACCTCAGTCACGGACTTTGGGTAGGAGCTGAAATGGGGTTACAAAACAACGTTGCTATCATGGAATGGTTTGGGTTGGAAGGGACCTCAAAGCTCATCCCATTCCACTCCCTGCCATGGCAGGGACACCTTCCACCATCCCAGGCTGCTCCCAGCCCTGTCCAGCCTGGCCTTGGGCACTGCCAGGGATCCAGGGGCAGCCACAGCTGCTCTGGGCACCCTGTGCCAGGGCCTCTCACCCTCACAGAGAAGAATTTTTTCCTAATAGCCAATCCAAACCTACTCTGTGTCCGTTTGAAGCTGCTGTCCCTTGTCCTGTCACTACAGGATGTTGTGAATAATCTCCCTGAGGTGTTGTGACAGTTCTCACTCAGAAATTCTTCCCTGCTCAGGACCCTTCCAACGGGAAGCTGGGCCAGAGGGACCAGCCAGCACCGAGCCTGATAAGCCACCACCTCTCCAGGATTGCTCTGAAATGGCAAAGAAAAGCACAGTTGTTTCACTTCAGTGAGCAACTGAGGCACTGGCGTTTTGGTATTGGCCAAGTTTCAATCCCCAGCGCCCTTGGAAAAGGTTCTTCACTTCATCTCCTGACTGTGACACTGTTGTGCCCCATCAGCACCAGCAGTGACCAAGGTGCCCCCTCAGCCTGTGCTGGTTCCAGGACACTTCATCAGCACCAAAACGCGCTCATGGTTCTCCTTGGAGATGGAATAATCCCAGCAGCTGTTTCTGTAAGCGACAAGGGCTTTTCTGAGTCATGGTGACAACAGCCCTGAGGTTCCTGGCAGGGCTGCTCACACTGCTGGGGAGAAAAGGACTGGCTGATGCTTTCAGCTGAAAACTCCCCCCCGAAAAAAATATTTCAGGCTCAATACTGCCCAAATTGAGAGGCAATAAACCCACCATGACATCCAAAAGCTAAGCATTGTTCAGTTTTTAGCCAGAATTAAGCAAAAAGCTATTTAGGAATGAAATTAAATCAAGATATTGAGGTGAAGTGAGAGCTCAAACTCCTGCAGAGTCTGGGTTGCACAAGTTTGTGAAAATGTGGCACGTGAGATTTCTGAGAATCCACACGGCCAATAATGCACCTGAGTAATTCCAGCCTTCCTGCTGAACCAATTTATTGTGTGAGCAACACGAGTCACTCTTCTGTCTGTGGCTGAGAACCACCCTCGGGCAAAAGACAAAGATCATTCCAAATCATTCCATAACTCACTCTGGGCAGGGAGCAGCTGAGCACAGATCTCGGTGAAGGACACACAGAAACAGAAATAATCAAGGATTATGTTTAGTCTTCCCTCTCATCTTCATCATCCCACATCAACACGACTCAAAAGAGCTCATTTTGTGGGAAATAATTCCTAAACATTGTCCAGCTGTAATTTGTGTCTGGAGGTTGAAAAATTTCCAGGGTTCTTCACTTTCTGAGCTTCATGTGAAAGACCATGTTTTAATGGCCTGGTTTTCCAAGAGTCACCTGTTATTCCTCCAGGATACAACTCATGAACCATAAAGAGGACAAAATTTTGGAAGCGAAATATCATAAAATCCCAGAATTCCAGGATTGTTTGGGTTGGAAGGGACCCTAAAGCCCATCCAGCACTACCCCTGCCATGGCAGGGACACCTCCCACTGTCCCAGGCTGCTCCCAGCCCTGTCCAGCCTGGCCCTGGGCACTGCCAGGGATCCAGGGGCAGCCACAGCTGCTCTGGGCACCCTGTGCCAGGGCCTCAACACCCTCACAGGGAAGAACTCCTTCCCATCTAAACCTACTCAGTGTCCATTTAAAAGCATTTCAGAAAATCAGATCTCTTTTTAAGGTATCCCAAGCACCCAAGAAATGAAGCAGGAAAGATCTCTGTAGGATTCTGAGGATCAAACAGTGAGAATGGATTAAATGGGCTCCATCATGCACATGGAGTCACACAAATATTGTACAGCAGAAAGGTGAGCACTGAGCCTGAAATGCTGTTCAAGGCCTTTGATTCAGTGTTCTACTACTTGTAGATGAAATCTTTATTTATGTAGAGTTAGAAACCTTGAATACTGGCTGGTTGTCATCACCAGTGACCTCTGCACAACCCAGGTCTGCAAACCAGACCAAGCCACACCTATTCCCTTTCCCAGCTGTATAACCAAAGTTTTGTTCAGGCTTGAACGCATTAAGTCCCACCAAAGTACTTGCTGCACAAATCAGTGGGATTTTGTAATTAAATAAATTTGGAATGCTTTTATTTTAATAAAATCCCTAAGCCCTGGAGATCTCAAAGAGTACACAAAGGTTCTGAGGGTAACTAGAAACCAAAACAAAGAATGTCCTTAAGCGTGAATAAGTTTGGGGTAACTCCTCCAGCTTTCGATCAAAATTACTGCTGACCCGAAAACATCAAAAGGAGAATTTCAGCAAGTGGATTTCTGTTTTCTCACAATGTCAAGAGGCAGAAATGCATTTTTTTCAGGGCTTAATCACTTAGCAGGAATGTTTCAGGTTTGGAGGTGACGTGAGTTGTTGTTGAATGAGTCAAAAATGTACAGGTGTCTCTTTCACTGGGCAAACTCCTCACCCACAGTGTGCAGGGCAGGTCGTTCTCTCCCTGTCCTTCCCTTGCTCCTGATGCCCATCACAAGGGGATACTATGGGAAGTTTCAGGATTACTGTTCCCAATATTCCCTGTTCAGTCAGCCTGGGAAGCACGGTTGGAAAAGGGATCCAAAACAGAAATTCCTGAGACAGAACCCGAGCAGTGAACCTTCCTGAAAACTGGTTTTGTCGAGCTTTTCCCACATTAATCCAACCCCTCACTCTCCAAGTAATGGTGCCAAGGTGGGAATTTCCTTCAGAACTCAACACCTGAAGCACATGGAAGTGAAATAGTGAGAAGTGAGGGTTGAACCCAGGGGAAAAGGGAGGAATCAAACATTTCCACTTCCTTGGAGGTGGGGAAGGCCTGGAAGGATGCTGGGTGTGAAGTGGGAGGCAGGGGAAGAAGCTCTTATCAGAGCTGGGATCTGGCCTTTTAAGGTCAAGGAATGAAGCCTGAGCTGGGCCGGTGTGTGAAAGCATCAAGGTTTAGGCCACAGAGTCTCAGCTCTACCTGTTATTTTTAACATATATTTATCTGCAGCCCACAGAGTCACACCTGTGCCCACACGAGCTCTTCGCGCAGCGGGGAGCACAAAGTGACACCGAGCCCGTCCCCGCAGGCCCCGGGGGAAACATTAATGTTAGCAATGATATTAGAGCGCTTTGGTCAGGTTAGTTATGCAACCAAGAGTTTCTGAGCTGCTTTGGTGTCTGTTGTTTCTGCAGATGGAAACAAAAGAGATATTTATTCGCCAGCGTCTTGCCTGAATGAAGGCTGAGCTCTCTGTTGTCTGCTGCCCCGACAGAAAGCACCAAAACTTTTGTAAAATGATGCTGTTGCTTTGGTTTTCACCTCTTTTTTGCACTAAATCTGCTGGTTCTGTTAAGACAGAGCATCTCTTAGATGCTCTGCTTCACTGCAGAGCAGCGTTTGAGTTTTACCTCTAAGCAGGCCGAAAGCAAGGCACAGTTTTTATATAAAGATTGTTAAATACATTAAGATAAGCAATAAAACCCATCCAAATCACATTTACAATGCCTCTGATGGGCTGGGAAGGGCTAAATGAGCAGTGCCCTGGTTTAATGCGCACCTCTGTGAGGGTGAGGACGTGCTGTACTCAGGGGTTTGCATTTGCTCTCCACCACCCTGCTCGAAAAATCCTCATTTTTGGTAAAAACTTCTCCCGCTTAAAGAAGGCCCTTGTAGGGCTCAGCTTCAGAGATTTGGTTCAGCCCTATCTCCCCTCCTTTCCCTTATCTCCCCCCCTGAGCCACAGATCAGAGGGGACTCTGATGAGTTGGACTTTCCAGCGGAGTGTGCAAAACCCTCCAGGAAAAACTCGATATCTCAGCGGAACTGGTTCAGCTCTGAGCCCTGGGCTGATACGCAATCAAACCACCCTGAAATCAGCTGCTGAATCTCCCTCTGCTCCAAGGCGAGCCCTCGACCGTCAGATTATTCTTTTTGTTTCAAGACTGCAGTAAAATTAAAATAAATCCTGCAAAGGACAACCAGAACAGTTTCTACAAACAGAGATTTTTAACTCATTATTTCTTGGAGTAAAGAAAATGAGCTGGGATTACCACAGAGCAGATCTCAAAGAAGCAAAGGGAATCTTCATACGGCACAACTAAAATTGGAGGTCTTTGCCTCAGGATAACACAGTCATCAAAAAAGGGACAGAGATCAGTCCTTGTTCAGCAGCAAGTGGTTATTGATGCACAGCTGAACTACAGTCATGGTCTTACCTTGGGGTTAGAAAGGATGACGTGGATTAAATACAACATTCAATCCCTGTAGTGTCATATCAGTATTTTACTATTCTCAGTTTCCTCCATTTTTAATGTGTGACTCTAAATGTTGCTATGTCTCTCGATGGCTTCTGTAAGTTGCAAAATTTTTCTTAAATCTTTGCACCTGTTTATCTTTATATCAAATGTATATATATATCTACAACAATCAATAAAAATCTGGTGTTTGAAGTCTCATTTAAAAGCACAGCTGAGAGGAGCATTCATCACTAAAACATCAAAAATGAAAATCCAAGCATAAGTCTACGTATATTTTAATTAAATAGGACAGTCAGTGCAATATAAAAGGGCACAGAGTGACTTGGCCGAACTTCCTTGTGTTGGAGATTTCTGGTTTTAGCTCTGAAGTGAAAATGGTCAATTTTAACAAGCAAAGGGAAGGAAACTTCCAGTTCTTTTCCATAAAGCACCCAGTCTCATTATGAAATTCACTGCCCCACAGACAATCTTTGGATCAAATTTTCATTCCCAGTTTCCTGATCCCACTGGCTTCATCACCTGGAGATATAAGCATCAATCTGTGGGAACATCACTGGAATTTACCTTTACTAAACTGAGATCAGAATCTGGAATTTGGAATTTAAATCAGTTTGAGCCAAGTTGCCCTGGTTTCACACCAATATAAAGGAGCTTGAGAGCTTCCTAATTTTTGTCTTTTAAATGATCTCATCCTAAACCAAATCAAAATTCAGCTCTTAATCTCAAGCCCCTCCAGCACATCAATATCAAACCCACAGAAGTTATTGAGAATTTGCTCTGATAAAATGAGATAACTGCTATTTTTCACTGATACGAGAACTTAGGGTGATTAAATGAGGCCCAGATGCTGATTTACATCAGAAAACCTCTGAAAACTTCTCCTGGGGACACTGTGCTGTACAAACACTGCAAGCAGCAAACAAGTCTTGATCCCTGCTGCTGCTGCTGCTGCTTCTTCACTTGAGTAGTAAGAAAAAAATTAACCCTGTGGTTTGGTGGTATCTCAGGGTGCTCTCTAAACCTCCCAGCCTGTTCAAGATAAAAGGGCTCCACTCTAATTACTCATATTCCTGAGTATTTGACATTCACACTGCACAGCGGTTAACAGGAGCTGTTGAGGAACAGCTATTACTCACTTCTTACGTCTCAGTGGGAAATAACGTGGTCTGCTGCTGAAAGGAGGCGCAGAAGGAGAAAACAGCAGAACCCAATGACCTGTGGCAGCCACTGCCTGGGGCCTGAAAGCTTTAAACTCACATTTAAACCAAAGCTGACTCTGAAACAACCCCAGTATGCCAAAGCCCCAATTTGCTGTGTGTCTGTTTTGAAAACACCAAATGATTGTTGGCTCCAAGGGTAAGATATTGCTGCAGGTCTGGCAGTGGATTGAGGGGCCTTTAATTCCCAAAATTAGGCATTTTCACCTTCAGCTTTTCTAAAATCCCTCAAACTTTGCATTCCTTTCATGGAAATTTGGATTTCAAGATCCCAGAAAGATTCTCTGGAGCAGATGACAATTACTGTTCATTACTATTACTATTACTATTTCTATCACAACCATGGATGCTGAACTCCCCAAAATCACATTTTCCTCTACAGATTCCAGGTCCGAAGGACACGATGAACTTCCTGGTGTGCTAAAATTTTAAGCTCTAAGCTATTAAATCACAGTCTCCACAGCCTAATCGCAACAGGTGGTTTGTTGGAAGCTCGGTAAAATCAATTTTGTCTTTTTGGTCTTGAAGTAGAAGAGTTCACCCCGAGTTACCAAAGCAGCTGCTTCCTTTATTCCCAAGGCCCTGTGGTCCAAGCCCACAGCTCTGAGTAAGAAGCCTCAAACGCAGCTCAGGTATTGCTCAGGTTGAAACAACCTGACCTCTAAATTTGACTGTGGGTCTGTGACAGACCAGAAGGCTGGAAATGTGCAGCAAAACCCCGAAAAGCCCTGAGGTGCTGCTGAAGCTTTACAAGTGGCCGAGTTTTGCATTTCTCAGTCTGCAAACACCTCGGTGAGAGCTGCTGAATAATCACAGAATCAGACAATAATGCAGTTTTCAGAGTGTTTGCACCACTTCAGTTGCTTCAGTGCCTGAGAAATCCGGCCTGTTCCACTCTGGTTCAATCCAAGATATTCATAAATGTGGGATTTTTTTTTTTTTTTTGCTCTGGGAAAGAGTTTTCAAGAAATCCTTTTTCTTTCCCTGTTCTGTTTCATCGTTTGCATGGATAGTATTGACTCTGGGACAGTTTAGAAATTCGAATCAGAGATTCGAATATTTCAGCCAAAACCTGAAATCAGCTCTGGAGTCCTCAAGGTGGGATGGACGTGGAGCTGCTGGAGTGAGTCCAGAGCAGGCACCAGGATGATCAGAGGGGTGGAACAGCTCTGGGAAGAAAGGAATGTTCAGCCTGGAGAAGAGAAAGTAAACTAATTGTGGCCTTCCAGGACCTGAATGGGCTCCAAGAAAAATGGAGTGATAATATTTCCATGGGATGGAGGGACAGGACACAGGGAATGGCTCCCAGTG
This sequence comes from Hirundo rustica, assembly GCF_015227805.2. Taxonomy (NCBI): domain Eukaryota; kingdom Metazoa; phylum Chordata; class Aves; order Passeriformes; family Hirundinidae; genus Hirundo; species Hirundo rustica. The sequence continues at coordinate 3,424,101 of NC_053475.1, read as the reverse complement.
CCAGAGGGCAGGGCTGGATGGGAGATTGGGCAGGAATTGTTGGCTGTGAGGGTGTTGAGGCCCTGGCACAGGGTGCCCAGAGCAGCTGTGGCTCCCCTGGATCCCTGGCAGTGCCCAAGGCCAGGCTGGACAGGGTTTGGAGCAGCCTGGGACAGTGGGAGGTGTCCCTGCCATGGCAGGGGTGGCACTGGATGGAATTTAAGGTCCCTTCCAGCCCAAACCATTCCATCATTCTGTGATTCTATGAAAACTCAAAACAATTCAGATCTCAGTACTTTCATACAATTTCTCCTTATTTTTTTAAACAACTAAAACTCTCTTTAGAAACCAATTATGGCAGAAAAACAATCTGGACACTGCAGAGCATTTTACAAACATCTTTAGTTGTTCCTTCGGTTTCAGCACCCATTTGTTGGGCCCTGCCCCAGGAGCACAGATCGTGAATAACTGAATGATTCCTTTTCCCGTGGCCATTTCTTTGAGATATCTGAGCTGTTTCATTCAGATCAAACAACGCTGAGAGAGGTGGGAATTCCCCTGAGCTGATTAATGGCAACAAACCCAACCCGGCCAAGAGCTCCTGACGCTGCCCCGCGCTGAGATCACACTCGAGAACCATCACAGAGTGCAGGGGCAGCCCCTCCACACCAGACCTGCCTCATTTCAAAGATCATCTACAATATCATCTGTGACATCATTTATAAGAAAGGAAAGAACACACAAAGCCTCAGCGCCCCTCAGCAGCACAGAGCGCAGGGATGAACCCGGCAATTCCTGGGATATTTCCACCAGCTCCTCTGGGGCTGCAGACAGGAACCTGCAGGGTGTGGCTGCGTTTACCTTGATGGCACCTCAGGAGAGCTTTTCCAGGCACCGGATCTTCGCTCTCACGATGGGAGGAGAAGAGAAGGAGCCCAGGAGCTGGAGGAGCTCCTTGGAGGAGCAGTTGGATGCCCACGAGCGACGTGCGGCGAGTGCAGCCCGGCTTCCGCCCTCCTCCCCTCTCTGCCTACCCAGAGGGATGGAAAATTCCATCTGCTTCATACTGAATGTGACCAAAACTGCTGTCACAATAGGGTTTTTTTTAAAAAGTGAAGATCGATGGGCAGAGATAAAGCTCATTATTGCCTGAAGGTTACCCCACAGGTTACGGTGATGCCTCGGCAGGGGGAAGAAGTGAGAGGCGGCCGCGAGCCCAAGGTAAGTCCCTTCCTCCCCACAGAACGTCACTGCAGGCCTGAAATCCAGGAGGCCTAAACTGAAATCTAAAACTGAGCACAGCCTAAGAGCTTTTTCTGAGACAAGGCCAGAAATGCTGGCTCAAGCAAGAACTGCCATCGGCCTTAACAAGTCAGGGGTTTCTGTCTAGGAATTCCCAAGAACTCCAGTTCAGAAGTCAAGACCCACCAGGAAATAATTCACCAAATTTCAACTCTTTTGGAGGCGCGACCGTCCCTGGCCAGCAGGTCTTGAGGGCACATGAAATCCCTACTTTAAAAGCAGAGTGGAACTCTGTCATTTTGGTCATTTTTTATCATTTGCAAATGACAAAATCCCCCTGCTCTGCAGAAGCTGAAAAGGTGCCACTGTCGCCAAACCTGTGACAGCACTTCCAGAGGAAAAGCAGAACAAATCCTGATAAAAATGCCCCTCATTTTCAAATCCATCCTCCAGCAAACAGCAGTCAGGAAAGAGCCTCCTCCTGTATTTGATATTCCTGTTTCCTTCTTTCATCTTTCCGCCAATCTGTTTCACAATGCCCAACCCAAAATATTTTGTAGGGCCCATGAAACTTCCAGGATCCCCATCCTGCTGCCTCTCGTGTGGCTCCTCACAGCAGCAGCTGCAAATTATTCCTGTTTTACCAAACTGAACCAGGCCCTGACCTTCTCCCTGAGCCCCAGGCAGTGGATCCCACGGGATTTTGCAAACCCAGCCAGATTCCAGAGCTAAGAAATTATTTAGCTTTAAGAAGAAAAACTGAAACCAAGTCCAGCTCTCTTTCTCCCAATCTTTTCCTGTGGCTAAGCCAGCACAAGCACTTCCAGAACTCAGGGCTAGAGGGTCCCATTTACAAGAATTTCTGCAGGTCCTAAATAAAACTCCCTTCACTGCTTCCCCTCCTGTTCCGGACCATTCCCACTGAGATGTGCAGAATATTCAGCAGATTGGGACTGGAGCATCTCAAGGGCCACAAATCTCTGCACATGGGGCACCTCTGCCATTGTCTCCTTATGGTTACAAACTGTGGCTGCCCCTGGATCCCTGGCCAAGGCTGGACAGGGCTGGGAGCAGCCTGGGACAGTGGGAGGTGTCCCACCATGGCAGGGGCGGCACAGGATGGGCTTGAAGGTCCCTTCCAACCCAAACCAGTCTGGAATTCTGTGATTTTATGACAATTTTCCAGCAGGAACCCTCCCATCCCTGAGTTCTTTTTGCAGAAATCCTGTCACAGGACCCGAAGTCCTTTTAAAGCTTTCTTTTTCCTTTCGAAAGGAAGCAGATCATCACCACCAGCCTGGCCTGGAGGCTGCCAGGCCTCCTCCGGCTCGTGCACGTGCCAAAGGCACTCTCAGCCCAGCCTGAACACATCTCTCAGTCATTAATTGCTAATATCAAGATTTTCTCTCAGAGGTTTCCCTTTCATGCTGCCATCACAGGAAATAAATGAAACTTCTGAAGATTTTTCAGGCACAGTCAGTGCTGCTGCGTTTCCGTAACACACAGAGCTGCCGGCAACACACGAAAGCTGAAACTGCTCGTTTCAACCCCAAATCTTGGTTCCTTTGTGCCCAAGGCAGCAGGGTCCTTATCAGGGCTTTATCAGCCTCAAAATGCTGGTTAAATAAAGTCAAGGCTCTAAATTAGGATTTGGTTTTTATCTGAAACTGCACTCGAGCTAAATCTGGAGTGTTTCCACTAAAGCTGCTCAACTCCTTCCAGGTTTGCAACCAAACAGCAGAAATAAACAGCCAGACCATGAGGGAAAAAAGCAAAAACCAATGAACTCTCTCCTCCATCCCCTGCTTATTCCAATCTTTGTGCTGTTCCAATTATTGCAATATTAAGAATCACAGCAAACATGCACAAGGCGGAAGCAGGAGGAATTCCTTGACTCAACAAGAAAATAAAGGCACTTTTCCTTTTCAAGACACAAAGGCAAAACCTGCTCTTGACTCCACCCCACCTGACTTCCTGCTATTAATTACCCCTTACCTGATTTTTTTGTTGTTATTAATTACACCTTACCTGACTCACTTTAACTACCTGAATTGTTGCACAGCTTTGGAAAAGGAGGGAGCCGCGGCCTGGCACCAATTTCAGCAGACTCAGGGCAGGTTATGCACCAAAACGGTTTCACCACCCCAAATCTTAGGTCTGAGGGACCTCCAGGAGATGGGACAAGTCCCCAGCTCCCCAAAATCCAAATTTAAGGGGGCACTTCACCCCCAATTGCTGAGGCCACACTGATGTACAGTAAGAGCCCCCCTCAAAGCAGTCCTGCCCTGTGAAAATACCCCTGCAAGCTGGAATCAATTTATCAGACTGAGAAACAGAAACAATTTGTGAACAGCAGAAATTGGGCTGTTCTGGAGGTTTCCACCTCAGGAAAAAATCAGGGCAGGGACCTCAAGGGCAAAGCCAGGGCCTGGTGTCGTTGCTGCCAAGATGTTTTACAGCTGCTCAGGGGGGAAAGAAAAAAAAATCCTGGAGTTTGTAAGATTTTCCCAATATTTGCTGTTTTTCTGGAAGCCTCTCTGTGCTAAGGGTGCCTCATTATAGAAGTCTAACCTTTTAATGAAAGAAAAATGTGGGGCCTCAAAAGCCAGACAGGCGGAGAACAGCAGCAAAAACCCAACCCCACCAACAAAACCAAACGTTCTTCGCATTTGATTTCCTAACCCAGTATAGTTTGAATTTAACATTTATGGGTACACTGCAAAGGAAATTCAAATTGGATTGGAATATTTTCTGTATGCAGTTGATGGTTTAGACTCTTTATAAGAGAAGTTCTGAGGCACCTTAAAGATGCCTGAATTTTGAAAGCGGTGTATTTGAAGTAAAACCTGCTGCATTGGGCAACCAGAAATGCCAGAAATTGGAGGAATTAATATTTTCTGCCTCCCATCTGCAGGTTCTTCCACTTGTGCTGGCATGGAAGGTCACCTTATAATTAATTACTGCAATAATTACAATGAGCAGGGTTCTAATGAAGGATAACTAGCATGTGGGACACTTAGAAACTCTGTTTCCCTTATCCCAACAAATCTTTGGCTGTCCCCAAGAATTCCAGCCAGTGAGAAGCCAGAGCACAACAAAATTCAATTTTAGAATGGCCAAAAATTAATAAACCTTAAATATTTCAAAAAAATTAAGTCTTTTATTCCCTCTGCTACAACCAAGAGCTTTTGTCACCTGTGGAACTGGAGATTCCAACTTTTGGGTGGGCGCCCAGTTAAGACGTTTCTAGTCTGGGAAGACGCAAGAAATGTCACTTTTGCAGGTTTTTTAGCAGCAGAATAATTATTTATCCTCCAACTTCCTTGAAATCCAAAACAAAGCTGGCTGCTCAAATAAGCACAGTGGAAGGAAGAGGCAGCAAAAGTGTCCAACTTTGACAATGAGGAAAATAAAGTGGAGTAATAGAAAAAAAAAAAATCTACAAGTATCAGCACTTCCATCTGAGGATGGGAAAAGGAATTAGGGAGGAAGATACTGGCCGTGGCAGTACAGAGAATATTTGTGCATCCAGGTGTCAGCAGGAAGGAAGGGTGCTGGCTGCCAGTTTAGAGACAGAAATTCAGGGACAGGTGGAGGAAAGCAGAGAATTCCAAGAGATAATAAAAAGAGGGGGGAGAGAGAAAAAAAAAGGAGGATGGGAAAAGTAAAAAGAAAAAGGGAGAGAGAGAAAAAAAGAAGGAAAAAAAAAGAATAGTGAAAGAAGAAAAGAAGAAAAAATAGACCAGAAAAAGGCTTCAAAATATGAAAAGGAAAAACTGCAGGGAAAATATAAAAAAGCTTTTGAAAGAAAGAAAGACTATGAAAAAATACGAAAAAAAAATATTTTGGAAAATTTAAAAAGCCGCAATTTTCCTGCCATGAGCCAACCCCATCCTAGGAGAGTCCCGGGGCTCTGGGGACAAGCCCAGCAATGATTCCCTCCTTCTCCTCCTTTGCCCCCCACCACCTGGAAAAGCCTCAATTCCATGGATCCCCCAGCACCACCTGGAAAAGCCTCAATTCCGGGGATCCCCCAGCACCACCTGGAAAAGCCCCAATTCCAAGGATCCTCCAGAATCACCTGGAAAAGCCCCAGTTCCAGGGATTCCCCAGCACCACCTGGAAAAGCCTCAATTCCAGGGATTCCCCAGCATCACCTGGAAAAGCCCCAATTCCAAGGATCCCCCAGCATCACCTGGAAAAGCCTCAATTCCAGGGATCCCCCAGCACCACCTGGAAAAGCCCCAATTCCATGGATTCCCCCAGCACCACCCGGAAAAGCCCCAATTCCATGGATTCCCCCAGCACCACCTGGAAAAGCCCCAATTCCATGGATTCCCCCAGCACCACCTGGAAAAGCCCCAATTCCATGGATTCCCCCAGCACCACCTGGAAAAGCCCCAGTTCCATGGATCCTCCAGCATCACCTGGAAAAGCCTCAATTCCAGGGATCCTCCAGCATCACCTGGAAAAGCCCCAATTCCAAGGATCCCCCAGCACCACCTGGAAAAGCCCCAATTCCAGGGATTCCCCAGCATCACCTGGAAAAGCCCCAATTCCATGGATCCCCCAGCACCACCTGGAAAAGCCTCAATTCCGGGGATCCCCCAGCATCACCTGAAAAAGCCCCAATTCCAAGGATCCTCCAGCATCACCTAGAAAAGCCCCAATTCCATGGATCCTCCAGCACCACCTGGAAAAGCCCCAATTCCAGGGATTCCCCAGCACCACCTTGGCAGGACTTACCTCGAGGATGTCACCCGAGCTCCGGCAGGAGCCACCCTGGCAGGACGACAGGGGGACGTGTCCCCAGATGTCCCTCACCTCCCGGCCCTGTGACAGCCCCGCACCCCCAGACATGGCCCTGACTCCTTTTTTGGCTTTTTTTTTTTTTTTTTTTTTTTAATATTTTTTTTTTTGCATTCACGGGCAGCCCCGGGGAAGCTGCAGCGGTGTCGCGGTTGCGTAAGAGGCGGTGACACGCGGGGACAGAGCGGGGGGCGGTGGCTCTCGCAGGTGGCTCTTTGCAGCGGCACCGCTGCTTTCGAGCTCCCCCGTCAACATCTGCAGCCAGCGGGCGGCGAGCGGGGAGGATTCTGTGCGGAATTTGAGCTTCGGGGCGCTGCGGAAGGCGCGGAGTCACCCAGGAGCGAGTGGGGAGGCGACAGCGGCGCGCCGAGGGTGACAACGGGAGCCCCGTGGGGTGGGACACGGAGAGGCGGAGGAGGGAGGTGAGAAGGGCTGGATGGATGGATGGATGGATGGATGGATGGATGGATGGATGGATGGATGGATGGATGGATGGATGGATGGAGCCATAAAAAAGAAAAGAAATCTCAATTTATTTTAGAATGGCCAAAAAATTTAATAAACCTTAAGTATTAAAAAAAAAAAAAAAAAAAAAAAAAAAAAAAAAAAAAAAAATTAAGTCTTTTTTTCCCTATGCTACAGCCAAGAGCTTTTGTCACCTGTGGAACTGGAGATTCCAGCTTTTGGGTGGGTGCCCAGTTGAGACATTTTCAGTCTGCAAAGCCCCAGGAAATGCCATTTTTGCAGGTTTTTTTGTTTGGCAACACGGAGTGGCACCAACGACCAGGGACGTTCAGGGCTGGGGTTTTGAGATTATTGCTATTTCATTTTCATTATTGACAAATCAGCCGTTGGGACACAGCGAAACCTGTGCTAAAAACAGCCACAGTTAATGAATTGATCCCGATCCGTTAAATTCCCCCTCTGAATTCCTCAGCTCCGAGGGTCACAGCACCTCTCCCTGAGCTTCCTGTGTGATTTGAGGCTGGTGCTGGATCTGCTTCTGGTCCACAGAGCAGCTGTGGCTGCCCCTGGATCCCTGGCAGTGCCCAAGCAGGAGCAGCCTGGGGCAGTGGAAGGTGTCCCTGCCATGGCAGGGTGGCACTGGATGATCCTTCAGTTCTCTCCCAACCCAAACCATTCCATAGGAGGCTGTGAATAAAAACTTCCTCTGCAACTGGGATGATTTAAACTCAAGTATGAAATATTCCACTTTTTTTTTTTCTTTCCCCCAGCGCACTCTGGGTGCAGCCCAGGCCCTGTTTGGTGTCCAGCAGGTGTCAGAGGGTCCTGGCAGCGGCACAAAGAGGGAAAGGGGCAAAGCCCAGAGGGGATTTCTTCTTCTCTGCACAGCACCCAGTCCTCAGCAGAGCCAGTTCCTTGTCCTCAGCTGTGCGCAGGTTTTGCACCTCTGGCAGCTCTTCCATCCCTGCACTCCTCCAGGACAGAAAAGCACCGAGAAGATCCTGGTGCTGCCAAGGCAGGAGCAGCAAGGAAAAATCTGCCATAATAGTGATCAGTCTCACTGGAGTGATGACAGAATGGTGGAATGGTTTGGGTGGGAAGGGACCTCAGAGCCCATCCAGTGCCACCCCTGCCATGGCAGGGACACCTCCCACTGTCCCAGGCTGCTCCCAGCCCTGTCCAGCCTGGCCTTGGGCACTGCCAGGGATCCAGGGGCAGCCACAGCTGCTCTGGGCACCCTGTGCCAGGGCCTCAACACCCTCACAGCCAACAATTCCTGCCCAATACCTGAACCAAATCTCTGCAGAGATTCCACTTTCATTCACAGCAGTGGCTGTCAGCTGATTTTTTGTTGCTTTATTTTAGTCTGTTTTATTTTGCACTGGTTCTGACATGATGAGTGTGAGCAAGGGGGAGAGAGACTCTTTCTTCCTAGGAAATCAGGGCTGGGCTGTGGAGGTAACTCTTCCCTCTTACTGCTCCCAGAAGTGGGAATTGGGAAATTCCTGGCTGCACTGAACTTTAGATATCTGCTCCTGAAGGGTTTTTCCATATGGAAGGATCCTGTCGGATTTCCCTTCTAGTGAATGGAGAGAAACAGACTTTTGTAAGGTTCTGATTTATTTTAGATTTTTATCTTGAGAAGAAGAAACACGTCCTCTCATCTTTTTCTTGGTAATATAATACAACACAATATAATAAAATATAATGTCATGCTTTAAGGGTGGTGATTTTGTTGGGTTGGGATTTTTTTTTTGTTTGTTTGCTTGTTGGTTTGGTTTTGTTGTTGTTGTTGGTTTTTTTGGTCTGGCAATATAGAAATTTTCCTTCAGAAATTGCCAATTTTGCAAGAAGTGTTTTTTTATCTGTGAAGGAATGAGATTGTAACATAAAGGTCCTTGCTAGCTCCAAAAACTGGAGCTGAAATTCAACACTTAAGATGGATTGTTGTGAAAAGAGGAATAAAAAGCATTTTTAAGGGAATACAACGATTTTAAGGAAGTGCAGGGAACGAGGATGAGCCAATCATATTCAGCTGTAAAAGGAGATTTCCTGCTTTTCAGATTTTCAGGGATCAGGTAACTTCATCCCTGGGCAGTCTGTCATGAAAAAAAAAAAGCCCTGTGAAATATTTTGTTCCAAACAGGTTTTCCACAGAAATGTGAATTATCACCAGGGAGAAATTTTCCACAGCAACACTCAGTTTTCAATTCAAACTCAATTTCATAACAGCAGTTGGGGAACCACCCTCAGTTGTTTTCCCTCTCCCCAGTGGTTTCCAGCTTGGACAATCAAAACATCACAGCCAAAAAAAAAACCCAAAAAACAACCCCAAAATACTCTTTACTTTCCAGATGTATTGTTTGAAGAAACCCTCCAAAGGTTGCAAAGAAAAATTCTCCAAAACCATTTTTCTGTTGACAAAATCATTGCCAGGAGCTGGGAATTCCAAAGCAGCTCCACAAAGTAGTGGCACCACCAGACTTTTCTCCGCAGAAGCGTCTCCTTCCTCCCCCGGGGGATTTTTGTGGTTTCAAGTCGTGTTGTCCTGCTCTGTTTCCCCTCCCAACTCAAGGCAGGGCTGAGCCCCCTCGCAGCTGCTCCTTTTCCAGGTCGGGTCTTGTTGGGAAGGATGAAGCCAGAAAGCCCTATAAATATGATTGCTTAGATTCTGAGAATGTGAAACCTGTAACTGAGATAGAATTGAAAGTAAGTTTTGATGTTTGAGATGTCCTAGCTGCTGGATGCCTAGGAAAACAACCCCCAATGTATGATTTATCCCACACTTGTAACACCCCCCTGGAGTATCAAGTATCTGTAACCCCATTGGCACAACCCTGTCACAGCCCACCTCGAGACCCCTTATCAGGGGGCTGCGAGTGGGCCTCTCTCTTCTCTTCTTCTTCTGTTCCTTCTGTTCCTTCTCTCCTCTTATCTCTTTGTTTACCTCTTGCATCTTGCTCTTGGAATTTCCTTATCTCTCACTACCCCCACCTTCCAAGGCCATGCTTCAGCTGTGCCTGGCGGCTCTGAGCAAGGCCTCCCAATCTTATACAATAAACCCCTTCTTCTAAAACCCAACTTCAGAGATCTCTCGTCTGCATTAATCTACACCGTCCTGGAGTCCTCAGCAGCAAGAGGCATATTTCTACAGGGTCTCACCTTTCCTGCCGAGATGTTGCGTCTGAACCTCACCTCCAAACCCTCAGCTCACCCAGTGCCCGCAGGAGCCACCCCAGCTCCTCCCCTGCCCTCAGCACCAGGGGCTTTCCTCCCTCTTACCCTGAACCCCCAAACCAAAATCACTGCTCTGCCAGCTTCAGCCCAGCTCAGCTGGGGTTTATAATTATTTTTACCTTTATTTTAGCGTTTCTCTGAGTTAAGGAGGCATTATTTGCGTGTTGGGAGGGAGTAGGAGGTGCCACGACAGCATTTTCAGGGCAGAGCTGGCCTCAGTGCTCACCCACCCCAGCTGCCCAGAAGAATAGAGCCTGTCTGCAGCTCCTCAGCCCATCCTGCCAATTCCTGCAGGGTTTTAATAACATTTGATCCTAAATGAAGCAAAACCCATCCTGCAGGAAAAAGCTCTGGGAGCTGCTGCCATAGGAGAAAAGGAAACTCAGCCAGAACTGGAGAGGGACCTTCAACATCCACACAGCTGGGGAAGGTGGTTTGGGTTTGGGCTGCAGGAAGGAGCCAGCACTGAGCTGGGTTCCCTCTCCTGTGCTCTTGGAGGGGTTTGGAGCTGGGATTTGCTGGCGTGGGCAGCAGCCTCAGGGTTTTGGCAGGACTCATCCCTGGGGAATAGCTGGCCTGAGGGGCTGGAACACTCCCTGGTCCCTTCTGTCACGCCTGAGCCATTGTTTGAGGGCTGGCAGCAGCTCCTGGGATTAAGCCACTGTGACATCTGCTGTGTCACCCCGGGGCCGGGCCGTACCAGCACTTTACTCTGTCACCCTGGTTTGTCTGAGTTTTTTAAAGCCTTTTGAATTTTCATAAAATGGAGTCAGACCTTTTAGCTGCTGCACAGTATTAGGAGCAGTTTCTACCTTTTTCCCACATATGTAACATAAACAAATCCTTTGTTTTTCATTCTCTGTCCTTTGTTTGCATATTTCTAACCTGAAAACAATTGTAACTGACAATTCGTCTGGCCGCTGAGGCTGAGGGGTGGAAAACCCCAGAAGCCAATCTTCGGCCAGACCCACAAAGGTATAAAAAGTAAGAAATAAACAAGGAGGCTCTCTCTCCGCCCTGACTCAGCTTGAGCTGGACCGGAGAAGTCTCTGTCCTGCGAAAATCTCTCGTCTCATGTGATTGCTTTGCGTGTCACGATCACATTACTCCTTGGTTACTCACTGGAGGATGATTCTCTTCCAGTCCTGGACAGGGAATGGGGCAGCACAAGAACCCCGTGGCTCCCTGGCTGCAGCAGCTTTGGGAGCACAGGGGTTTTCCATGGATTATTCCTTCCACAGGATTCCCAGAGAGTCCCCTGGGCCGTTCCCCAGCAGAAGGGATGCTGTGGATTTGGGGAGACGGGGATGAAGGCGCTGCAGGAAGGGGCACAGACGATGTCAGGGTGTTGAGGCCCTGGCACAGGGTGCCCAGAGCAGCTGTGGCTCCCCTGGATCCCTGGCAGTGCCCAAGGCCAGGCTGGACATTGGGGTTTGGAGCAGCCTGGGACAGTGGGAGGTGTCCCTGCCTGGCAGGGGTGGAGTGGGATGAACTTTAGGGTGCCTTCCAACCCAAACCATTCCATGATTCCATAATAACAACTCGAGCAGTCCCAGTGCCAGCAGAGGCCCAGCTGTGTCCCTGTGTGAGGGACACTCAGCCCCGGGTGACTTTAGCCACACAAAACCTTTCCTACACACACCAGGACACACCTGAAGATTCCCAGACATCCCAGGGATGTCATTCCCCACTCTGAAGGCTCCAACCCAAAAATACCAGAAGGGAAAACGAGGATTAAATCTGCCCTAAGTCACATTGTCCTTTGGAAACTGCTCAAAGGGAACATCGACATCCTCCTTCCATTTGCTGGGAAGAATGACCTCCACAAATTCCCATCACTTCATCCCCTCTTCATTTAGCTCTGCCTATGAATCTGATTTTCCCTTACATTGGTTTTCCTGAGCCTGGGGCTGTGTTGAGGCGCCTTGATCTGTCTTGGCCCCAGGGACAGAGGGACAACTGTGGAAGGAGTGTCCTTCTCCAGCAGTGTGAGCTCCCATTTCCATCCTGTCCAGCTGGATTTCTCCATCCTCTCATGGGCTCTGGTCCCTGAGGGCAAAACAGGTTGGATGCAGAGGCAAATGTGACCCAGTTCAGGGGAACGGCCTTTGCCTGTTCTGCTTCCAGAGAAAAAAGGTCAAACCCCCTAAATCCTAATGAAAAGAACAGGAATCCTTGATCAGGGGAAGCTACAATCAAATCCTTGATTTAGAAAACCGAATTAAGAAAACCTAGAGGAGAGATTTTTTTTTTGGTTCACTTCTAAAATTAAAATATCAGAGATAAACCAGATGATTTGTCACGAAATTAAACATGACAAAATAAAATTCAATGCCCCCTTTAAAACCTTGTTCCTGCAGATTATACTTGGAATATCCTCCGAAATATTCCCTTTGCTCGGTTCCCTGCTCTGCCTGTGAATAGATATTTACATTCTACCCCCCAAAATTCCTCCTTTTGTTCCACTTTCATTACCTGAGCCCGTGTCTTTATTTCTGCTCTTACTTAGCAGCTGCTCTGCCCCTTCCCCACCTTTGCTGTGTCTTTGCAGCTCCTCCCAGTGTCAGTTCAGTTGTGATTTTTCTGACTGTGCCAGCACAGCTCTGGGGTGTTAAACAGGCTGCCCTAAATAGCAGCTCTCAGCCTTCTGTACAGTATTTTCCCCTCTTTGCTGAGTCTTTGCTGCTTCACATTTGGGAAAATGGATGCTGAATTTGGGGAGCTGCTGGCAGGATTCGACATCTGCCTTCCTGTGTCTGTTTTTAACCCAGGTTTGGTACATCAAGCACTTTTTCCGTCCTTTTTTCTCTTCTTTGTTGAAGCAAAAACACATGAAAGAAAACACTTTCCCCTTTTCCACTGGTTGGAGGAGATGCTTTATCTTTTATTAATCATTGCAACCACTTTTTTCCTACCAGTATTTTTATTTTGCATTTTAAATTGCTGAACACCTACCAGTTTAAATTTTCAATTTTAAAAAGCTGGAGCCTGATAGGAGATTTTGTGATTCCCTTATTTCTGTGATTCTCTTATTTTTGTGATTTCCCTATATTTTTGTGATTTCCCTATATTTTTGTGATTTCCCTATATTTTTACCACAGACACCTTGAGCTCCTTCCTGAAGGTGTCTCTTGCACATGTGCTTCTTAATAGCAAATAAAACCATCATTTTCGATGAGATTTTCTATGGAACAGCAGAATTTGCTAAAACCTGCAAATTAATGAATATTTATTGCTGTGCAACAATAAGTCCAATTCCCAATGGATTAACTGTGTTATTTCTGGAATCACAGCTCTGGGAGTAACAAAAGCAGAGGCATAAACCAGAGGATCACAGAATTCCACACAGAACCATGGAATTAAGGTTGGAAAAGACCTTTAGGATCAAGTCCAACCATCAGCCCAAAGCACCATGGTCACCACTAATCCGTGCCACACTCAAAAGGTTTTTTGAGCACTTCCAGGGATGGTGACTCCACCACTGCCCCTTCCAATGTCTGACCACCCTTTCCATGAAGAAATTCCCACTAATATCCAATCTAAACCTGCCCTGGAGCAGCTTGAGGCCATTTCCTCTCATCCTGGAGGAGATAAGGAGATATCAACCCCCACCTCAGATGCTTCTCACCTCCGCAGGATTTTTTATTCTTTTTTAGGTCGAGGGCTGTTGACTCTTTGTCATTCCAGCCTCTTTCCCAAAATTCACCGGCACGTGGCCAAAATCCTGCCCAGGATGATGTGGATTTTGTAGACCTGGGGAAGGAGCTGCTCCCCCACGTCTCTGTTTCCATCATGCCAAAGGATGTGGGGATTGCCACACTCCTGCCAGGACCGTGCCCTACACCCACTCCCTGACCCCGGCACCAGGCGACTTGGGTTGGACAGGGATTTTCCAACAGAAGAGTTTTCCACCTGAGAACGCTGACGAGGCCCAACCGAAGAGTTCTGGGGGAAGGGTTTTTATTCCATCAGAGCTTTCGGTGGAAACAAAGCGAGGTGTGGCCAGGTGCTCGGATGGGCCCCCAAACCCTGCCAGCTCCTCCTGCTGCCCACGCAGCCCTGGCCTTCCTGGAGCCGTGGCCACAGCATTTCCCAGCCGATGGATGAGCCAGGGCAGCAAAGAGAGGCAGTTCCTGCAGCAGTGACTTTGTAGATTAATTGAATTAATTCATTTTACAGCAAAAGGAATTTACTGAAGGTGGTGGGGGTTTTTTTTAGCCTGTTGACACCCAGTTATTTTTCTGCACAGTTTAAGGACTCCTCAGCCTGGCCCAGAGCCACAAGCCCAGGCTGGGGGTCGGAGGAGGGAGGGTTGGAGGTCACAGGAGGAGAGCTGGAGGTCACAGGAGGAGAGCTGGAGGTCACACGAGGAGAGCTGGAGGTCACAGGAGGAGAGCTGGAGGTCACAGGAGGAGAGCTGGAGGTCACACGAGGAGAGCTGGAGGTCACAGGAGGAGAGCTGGAGGTCACACGAGGAGAGCTGGAGGTCACAGAAGGGACGGTTGGAGGTCACAGGAGGAGAGTTGGAGGTCACACGAGGAGAGCTGGAGGTCACAGGAGGAGAGCTGGAGGTCACAGGAGGAGAGTTGGAGGTCACAGGAGGGAGAGTTGGAGGTCACAGGAGAGAGGGTTGGAGCCTCGATGACACCCATGTCTCAGAGAGCCTCAGTGACACCCGTGTCACAGGGAGCCTCAGTGACACCCGTGTCACAGGGAGCCTCGGTGACACCCGTGTCACAGGGAGCCTTGGTGACACCCGTGTCACAGGGAGCCTCGGTGACACCCGTGTCACAGAGAGCCTCGGTGACGCCCGTGTCACCAGCGCCGTGCACAGCATTCCGGGTGGGATCTCCTGCAGGGAGTGGCCATGGCTCAGTCCAGGGATGCCCTGGTTGTGCTGGGTGTGGTTCGACTCCTCGGAGCTGGGAAAGCCTTGGAATATAAAAAGGAGGAATCCGCTGGGGGCGTGAAGTAGGAACACAAGCAAAGGAGTTTGGGAGCTTTTCTTCCAGGCTCCTCACAACACCTGACAAGTCAGAGCCTTCCCTGCCTCATGCCCTTCTGGTGGATTTAGGAACAAGGTGATCTCCTGGCCTGCAGGGAGAGGAGGGGGCGGTGTAGGATCAGAGGTTCACCTGAATTCCCTGGAGAAATGTGAGATTTGGAAGGGTATTTTCGGTAGGCCCCAAGTTCTCCGTGCCTTCACGGTTGCCAGGCATTTCACTGCTGGCCAAGGAGGAAACAGCCCAGTGGGAGAAGGGAAAATAGCTTGGAAAATCTCCTTTTCCATGGGTTCAGGGAATTCCTCATGGCTCTGAAACAGAGGTCAGGGGACCCAGAGCTGGTTTTGGTCCCGGTTTCGTTCTGCTGCACAAAACCCGAGAGGGATGGAAAGGTGGCTTTGTCCTTGTGCCGTGTGCAGCGGATAACCGGGGGTGTGCTGGTGATAAGATAGGGTGGGATGAGCCAGATCAGGCCGGGGGATCTGCTGAGGTGTCACAGTGATGATCAGATGAGGACCAACACTGTCACGGTATCGCTGTGGGCGCTCAGAAGGTGAAGTTCATCCCTTCCCTCGCAACGCGGAGAGTGGAAAATTCCAAAGAGCCTGGAAGGTTTGGGTAGAGCAGAGGGAGATGGATGAGCGCAGGGAAGGAGGGAAGGAAGAAAAGAGAGGATTTGGGGAAGTTTCTGGAAGAGCAGCAGCTGCCACGGAGCTCCAAGTCTGTGTTCTCCAACTGCTGCCTTTATGTGACAGAGCTCTTACCCAGCCCCAGATCCCTGGGATCACAGGGAAGGGGCTGGAGGTCCAGCAGGATCTTTCACCTGCAGCAGGGAGCAGGGAGAGAGGCAGGGCTGGATAAATCCCTGCTGTGGATGGGAGAGGGGAGAGGCTGCAGGGCCTGGAATTGTTCCACTGAGGGGGCTGAGTCCCTCTGGAATGGCAGAGTCGGGGTGATCAGCGCCTCAATTCCAAGGAAATTCCCCTCAGGGGTGTCTGTCAGACCCTGCACATCCCAAGATGTGAATCACAGATTCACAGGAGCCCTGTGTCTTCAGGTCCTGCTCGTCTCACTCCTTTTCTCCCTTCCTGATATTTTCCAGTGCTCTTGGAACAGACAGCTTCCAACCCAAATCATCCCCAGCCCAGGCAGGATAAACCCTTTCCCTTGGTCCTCTGGCATAATCCTGAGGGATTTATGTCCTGTCTGTCGGGGTGTGGATACACACAGTCAAAACTCTCTCCAACTAAAGCAGAAGTTTCTCTGGGAATACTTCTCTGGTGCTTTCCTTCCCTGTTTGAAAAAAAAACAAACCAAAAATATAACAGTATCTAGCTAACTGAAAATCAACTGCAAGGAACCATTTCAAACCAGAAAACGGATTTGTTTTGAAAACAAAGTCTAAACAAAATGTTTTGGCATCGGCCCTCAAGTAGAAAACACATCGAGCCTTCTCTTTTCCAGCTAAAGAGCTGCTTTCCCTGGGAGGAAAACATGACAGAGAGGAGAAATTTTTTCCTGCACTAAGTGACTGAACAAACAGGAACAAGGCAGGTTCTCCTGGATACCTGTTTTCCTCTCTGCTGGGAGGGATAATATACCCAGAGCTCAGCATTCAGGACAAGTTGATGGGGTTGAGAGAGAAAACTCCCCATGAAGGGTTGGTGTTTCTGGAGGCTTCTGTCAATGAAACTCAGGACTGGTTTCTCCTCAAACCTGACTCAGTGACTGCTGGGACAGAGGTTAATTCAGATGTCGATAAGGTTAATTACCTGAATGCTCCCCAGAACTTTGCTTTCAGCCCAAATCCCGCTCTGGCCGTGGTTTTCAGCTGTGCCCTGGCCTGTTTGCTTTCCCCCAGGACGGGGTGCTGGGGGGGAGCTGCTCTGTGGCTTTGGCCACCAGGAGATGGTGAGAGATAAATTCTTGTGTTCGCTGCATCGCAGGGCTCTCACCTCCTGCCTCCTCCGCTGCCCCAGCCTTCACAGCCTCTGCTCTCTGCAGCTCAGCCCCAGCACGGGCCATCCTGCACCGGGGCCAGCTGCGACCCGCTGCAGGCACAGCTGAGAAATTTAATTTTTTTGCAATAAAGCGCAAAAAAACCTTCCAGCTGTGCAGCGAAACCAGACCGAGATTGCCGGGTTGGGCGAGGACAGGATCAAGAAGGGAAATCCTGGCTTAATGGAGGGAAATTACATTGATTTTCTTGTCAGCCGGTTGGAAATGGTAAAACTTTTAAAATAGCTTTTAGTTAGCGGTTTTAATTACGATTCAGTTAATTAATCGCAACCAATATCTTAATTATAGGCAATGTGTTATTCTTAAATTACTTTTAGCATGTAGCAAAGCTCCTTTTGTGGGAGCACAGCCTGGAAAAACGACTAAAACTGTGAAGTTTGTTGAGCTAACCTTGATGTGCTGCAATGAACATTCACTGCTTTGTTTGCTAAAAATGTATAAAAAGGTGAGGAAGTTTTGGATCGGGGGCTGTGTGGAGGCTGGGATTTTGTCAGCCCCATCCACACCCAGAGCTGAGAATAAAGCAATTTTTTAACACTAAAAATGCAGCGTTGGAGGGTTCTCTTATCCCGATGGGTTTGGGGGTTTTGGCAATGAGCCTGAAGCTGTTGCCAGCGCTTCTCAAAGATTTGAGCCATGGGATGTTCAGAACAGAGAATAGTTTATTTATAGGGTGACCGGTTTTTAAGCTTGAAAAACAATATTTCATCAGCACAGAGGGGCCAGGTGGGATCCAGGAGCTGAGGGATTGGTCCTGGAATTGTCTGGGAGCCACCTTGGAGGGCTGGGTGACACCTGCTCTGTGCTGGCCAGGGGTGCAGGGGGGCCAACCTGTGGGACCAGCTCTGTCCCGCTGCTCCTCTCCATCCCATTTGCAAACCAGCTGCTTCCTGCGCTGATCCAAGGGGAAAAGGACTCGGTGGCTCCCTGTGCTGGGTCCCACCCCATGCAAACCCCACCAGAAAGGTGCACTTGGTGGTTTCCCGGGAAAGCATTGTTAAAGATTCTGGAAGGATCCAGGTTCTCTGGAGCCAACACAGCTCATCCTCAGTGAGCCTGGGAGGCACAAAGCTCTGGGATCCTGGGACGGCTTTGGAGCTGTGTGGGAAGGGGCTGTGACGCTGTCGGCGCTCCTGGGCTGGGTCAGGCTGCAGGAGCTGGGAGGCACAGCTGGGTGTCCCCCGCCCTCAGATCCTGAGGAGCATTTGAGAGATTAAAGCAAAACTTCACAAAGAGCCTTCCCAGGTCCGCACAGGGCAGGTGGAGGAGCGGAGAAGGAATCTCAAGGAAGAGCTGCTTTGGCCTTGTCCCCCGTGTCTGGCCCGTTCTCGGGCTTGGCAGCAATGCTGTAGTAGTAGGAGCGGATGATGTTTTCCACAGCCACAAATCCTGGACGTTCTTCCCATCTGCAAGGGCAGAGAGGAACAAATAAAGTCATCAGGGAGGACAAAACCGGCCTGGTGCAATGAGAGGACACGGCGAGACCCTGGGGTCAGCGGCAGCCTGGCCGTGCCAGGGCTCAGGAGGCAGCTGGGATTTTCTGGGATGGAGAGGGGCAAAGGCACCGAGCCTTGGGGATCTTCCAGGATTGGCAGAGGCAGATGGAGGGGGCTGATAATAAAAAATTCATCTTGGGCTGGGGAATCACAAGGAAAGCAGGAGACACCATTTGCTTTGTGCCGTCACTGTGCAAACAGTGCAGTGAATGTGTCCCTGCCCACGGCAGGGGGTTGGACTGGATGGGCTTTAAGGTCCTTTCCAACCCAAATTTCCAATCCCATTCTGGGATTTGGTGACTCTGATGGAGCCGACACGCTGGTGAAATGCTCACCTGTATGTCCAGCACTGCTGCATCAGGGCGTACATCTCAGCCGGGCACTCCTGGGGACAGTCCATGCGCTTGCCCTGCTCGATGAAGCTGATCACCTCGGGGCCCTTCATTTTCTGGGGTGGGAGCAAGCAGGAAAGGGATTAATGTGCTCAGAGCTGGCAGCAGGGTTAGAGGAGACAGGTCAGAGCTGGGTCTGGGGTGGAGCTTTGGTCCCACACCCCCCACACCCAGCAGAGTCACTGTTCCCACCCCAGCAGGCAGAACTGGTGTCACACGCTGTGGCCAGGCCATCCTGCAGATCCCATCCCACAGACCCCATCCCATCCCATCCCACCCCACCCCATCCCATCCCATCCCATCCCATCCCATCCCATCCCATCCCATCCCATCCCATCCCATCCCATCCCATCCCATCCCATCCCATCCCACCCCACCCCACCCCATCCCACCCCATCCCATCCCATCCCATCCCACCCACCCTGCAGATCCCACCCCATCCCATCCCACCCCACCCCACCCCATCCCACCCCATCCCATCCCATCCCACCCACCCTGCAGATCCCACCCCATCCCACCCCACCCCATCCCATCCCACCCCATCCCATCCCATCCCACCCCACCCCGTCCCGTCCCGTCCCGTCCCATCCCTTCCCATCCCATCCCACCCACCCTGCAGGCCCCATCCTGCCAATCCTGCAGACCCCATCCCACCCCCCCTACTCACCCCACCCCACACATCCTGCCCACCCCATCCCTCCCACCTTCCAGACCCCTCCCCACACATCCTGACCCCCTCCAGGTCCCACCCCACCCAAGCACGGGCCCAGCAGTGGATGAGAATTGATTTTTTTTTAATCTCTCAAGTGAGCAGGAGGATCAAAAAGAAGATGGATCAAAAAACTCTGCTTCGATTCAAACCCAAATTAATTCCGTTTGTTTTCTATTTCTTCTCTCTTAAGATCAACACAAAGCTGCAGGATCCAACTGAATTTATGCCTTTCCCGAAGTGGAGGTGGGGCTGTCTCCTTTCCTACGTGTCCAACTGTGGGAACACCCACTCAAGGGAATAGGAACCGTGGATTCAGCGTCCCTGTTGTGACTGTGACACCCACGGGTGACAGAGACAGCCCTGCCTCACCCTGTAGGGTTTCTGCCTCACCCTGTGGGGCCCTGCCTCACCCTGTAGGGTTCCTGCCTCACCTTGTAGGGTTCCTGCCTCACCTTGTAGGGCCCTGCCTCACCTTGTAGGGCCCTGCCTCACCTTGTAGGGTTTCTGCCTCACCTTGTAGGGTTCCTGCCTCACCTTGTAGGGCCCTGCCTCACCTTGTAGGGTTCCTGCCTCACCCTGTAGGATCCTGCCTCACCTTGTAGGGTTTCTGCCCGAAGCTGAAGGCCTCCCACATGGTCACACCGTAGCTCCAGACGTCGCTCTTGCTGGAGAACTTGTGGAAGAGGATGCACTCCGGGGCGTACCACTTCAAGGGCCACTTCCCTGCCGTCCTGGCCTGCAGCAGAGCAAGGAGGGACATTTCCAGCCTGAGACACGGAGCGCTGGGAGCTGCATCTGAATTCTGCTCCGTGTTTCTGTCAAATCTCACACTGCTGAAAAAACCACCTGAAATGGGAGCTCCAAAGCCCAGTCCAGGCCCTGCTGTCCTGTTGTGCAGGTGCTGAATGCTCGTGGTGCCGCCCTCCTCCTGCCACCTGCTCCCAGGGCTCAGTTAAACCATGGAATGGTTTGTGTTGGAAGGGACCTCAAAGCCCATCCAGTGCCACCCTGCCATGGCAGGGACATCTTTCACTGTCCCAGGCTGCTCCAAGCCCTGTCCAGCCTGGTCTTGGGCACTGCCAGGGATCCAGGGGCAGCCACAGCTGCTCTGGGCACCCTGTGCCAGGGCCTCAACACCCTCACAGCCAACAATTCCTGCCCAATCTCCCACCCAGCCCTGCCCTCTGGCACTGGGAGCCATTCCCTGTGTCCTGTCCCTCCAGCCCTTGTCCCCAGTCCCTCTGCAGCTCTCCTGGAGCCCCTTCAGGCCCTGCCAGGGGCTCGGAGCTCTCCCTGGAGCCTTCTCCTCTCCAGCTGAGCACCCCCAGCTCCGGAGCAGAGGGGCTCCAGCCCTGTGACCAGTTTGGTGGCCTTGTCTGGACTCATTCCAACAGGTCCTCATCTTTCTTGTGCTGGGGTCCCAGAGCTGGACACAATTCCACGTGGGCTCTCTCCTTTAGTTGAGCACTGCTGGGAAGATCAGCCCTGGCTCACTCTTTGTCACCTTCTCCTCTCTCTGCCTCCTCTCATCTCCTGCCCCGCATCCCCCTGGCTGCCTCTGCATCCTCCTTGTCACCAGAGCTCTGCAAAGCCTCTTTTAACGTCACAGCAGTGAGGCAGAGCCTGATGTTGTGCAGAGGGGCCCATGAGCAGCCCAGATCCTCAAGTCTTTGTGGTTCTCATCCTCCCAAGCAGGAGGGCTCCTGCTCCAGACCCTTTGCTGTGCTCACACCCACCTTGTAGTAGCTGTCATCAGCTCCCAGAGCCTTGGAGAGCCCAAAGTCACTGATCTTGGCGTAGTGCTGGTTGACCAGCAGGACATTCCTGGCTGCCAGGTCCCTGTGGACAAAGTTCTTTTCCTCCAAGTACTTCATCCCCATGGACACCTGGTGCATCAGCTCCACGATGTTGCTCGTTGTAATCTCGTCCCTGGGGAAGGTGAAAGGAGAATTCAGTAATGAAGGACCTGCTGTGGTCCCCCCCTGACTTTTCCAGCTGCAAGGGAGAATGAGCACATAGAATGCTCCAGAATCATCAGCTCCTGGAGCCTCACACGAAAGATCTCTTTCTTCTCTTTTCATCTTTCCCACACCTCCAGGGGTGGGCTTCGAAGTAGAATTTGAGAAGAAACACAGAAAATCAGCCACGTTTTATCCACCACTCACTTCTTGGAAGCCAAGAACCTGTTGAGGGGCCCTCCAGAAGCCATCTCCATCACCAGCATCAGCGACTCGGCCTCGCACACCCCGATCATGCGCACGATGTAGGGGTTGTCCAGCTGGTGCATGATCTGCGCTTCCTTCATCATCTCATCCTTCACCGTCTTCTCGTTGTTGCTCTTCAGCACCTTGATGGCCACGTCGATCTGCTTCCTGCGCGGGGGAACAGCCGTGGGGTGGGCTGAGCACAGCCGGGGTCAGGGGTCGCAGCCAGGAATGGAAACCCCTTCTCATGTTTGACCTCTCAACAGCCTGTTCTGGCAGAGCCCTGAACCATCCTGGGCTCCCAGGGTGGAGAGAAAAGTCACCTCACCCTTGTAGGCCAGGAGGTGTCACCCCTGATCTGGAGACAGCTCCCCTCCTGACTGAGATCTGGGTCATCAGTGCCATTTTTCTGGGAGGAAACTGAGGCACGGGTAGGTAAAGATCATCACACACAACCAACAACAGAGCCAAGGTGGCACAGCTCCTCAGTGTCACTGCTTAGGCCAGTGACAGAGGTGGCCTCAGGAATGTGGAGTTGTTCCTCTGGGCCCAGCAAGTCCCTTTGGAAGGGGCAGCTGTGTGCCTGGGAATGTGGGGCAGCTTCCACACCCAGGGCAATGCAGCTGTCAGTGAAAATCCATGGAATTACAGCACCATATCATAACATCATGGGATCACTGAGGCTGGAAAAGACCTGCAAGACCATCAGGTCCAACCCCTGAGCAACCACCCCCATCCCACCACAAAATCTGCTCATTTCCTGAACACTTCCAGGGGTGGTGCCTCAGCCATCACATCCATCATCCCACACCTTCCAGATCATTTCTTATCCACTCTGTTCTCACTTTGGGGCCCATCTAGTGACCAACAGGACAGCTGGGGACACCTCGAGCCCGGCCCGGCTCCCTCTGCTCCCCCTTCCCCAGCACCCTCACTCACTTCCTCATTTTGTAAACTCCCTTCTTGACGCAGCCAAAGTTTCCTGCCCCCAGCTCCACCTCATCAATCATCAGGTGGTCCCTCTTCAGGAAGAGCTTCTTGTCCTTCAGCTCCTCGGGATCGCTGTAGGGGCTCTCGTAGACGCTGGTGTCCATGGGCAGCAGGCGGGATTTTCCTGCCCCTTCCCGAGAGGAACACTTGGTTATCAACCTGCCCTTCCCCATCCCGCTGTCCCTCATGGATTGGGAAGGGTTTCTCTGCTCTTTTGGCCGATTCGCCTTCACCTCCTGCATTTCTCGTCCCTCCTGGGCATCTCCCTTCCTTTCACAACCCAGGGCCCCTCCCAGCTCTGGCTGCTGAAGGAGGTGGGATGGGGACAGGGGTCTGGGCATTCCCACTCCACACACCCTGGAGGGGTCTGAGCATTCCCACTCCACACACCCTGGAGGGTCTGAGCATTCCCACTGCACATATCTGCCCTGCCAGCCCTGGGCAGAGCTTTACCCCACTGAAATTCATCTGAATACACTGAGTATTTAGTGGAAAATGGGGATAGGGCAGGGCTTCACTTCCTGGGTAAGGCAAGGAATGAGGTAGGGCTTGATTTCCTGGGAGCCCGGTGTGGGTGTGGGACCCTGAAATGTCTAGGATGCTCCTGGGTGCTTTTGTAAGAAAGGAGCTTCATAGCTGGGCTCCAGGGAATGCCTGGGCTCCCGGACATCCCCAGTCCTGTTCCCTGTGAGGAGGAGAGGGCTCTGGAGGCGCTCACCTACGGGGTCTGGCGTGTACCCGTCCGCATTGAGAGAGCCCAGGGTTCTCTGGAAGAGAAATGAGAGGAAGTGGATAAAGGAGAAATTGCTTCAGTTGCAAATGGAGGGGAAAGGGACGGGGAAACTGCACCCCAACACAGCCCAGCTGGTGACCGCTCTGAGAGGCCTGAGGGGGCTGACCCTGGGGTGGTCTGGAGCCAGCATTCCGGCTGCAGTTCCCCCAGGGCAGGGCACAGCAGGGATCCGGGCACAGCACCCTTCTCCCAGGGGCTGTGCGGGGTGAGGGCTCTCTGTCCCCTCTGCTGTCCCCATCCCAGCCAGGACTCGCGGCTTGCAGTGAGCCAGGAAGGGGAGGGAAGGCTGGAGGCAGCTCAGGTCACAGCCAGCACAGGAAGAGTGGCCTTGTGAGCACACAGGGACACCGTGCAGCCACTGTCCCCAGAGCAGACAGCCACAGGGTGGCACAGCTTGGAATTCCAGAGTCACAGAATCCCAGAATATGCTGAGCTGGATCCCTCAGGGATCATCAGTCCAGCCCCTGTCCCTGCACAGACACCCTAACAATCCCACCCTGAGCACCCCTGAGAGCGGTGTCCAAACGCTCCTGCAGCTCTGGCAGCCTCGGGGCTGGGACCATTCCCTGGGGAGCCTGGGCAGTGCCCAGCACCCTCGGGGGGCCCTGTGGGGTGTGAAAGCACCCTGAGGTGATGGTGACCCCCAGGCCCCACTCAGCCCCGCTGGGATCCCCGAACCCGCTGCTTTCAGCACAGCTCAGCGCTCGGTGACCCGGCAGTGACATTCCCGGGAGAGAGGGAGCACAAAGCCCTGGCCGGGGGCCAGAGGGAGCAGCAGGGCTGAGCATTCCCAGAATCCCAGCACGGCTTCCTCGCTCCTGCCTGGCGAGCAGGGCAGGCGTGGAGGCTCCCCAAGGACGGGCCCACATGTTGCAAGGAGCTCGGGATGAATGGAAACCCTTCTCAGCTCTGTGCCCAGCCATTCCCCACCCCCATCCAAGCTGGAAAAGGAACAACATCCCAGCTGGGCTTAATGAAGTCCAGTTCCTGGGCTTTTAGACAAAAGCAGGGTTTGAAGAGCGGGGTTTGATCGGCCGAGCTTGAAATGCAGCAATATGAGAACCACCGAGGTCCCAGTGGCGCAGAGCCTCCCCCAAACTTACGCTCGCGGAGGGGTGGGTGGGTGGAACTGGTGCTGCAGAGGCTGTGGATCAGGAGAGAGGATTTGTCATCAGGGGTTTGCTGTCAGGAGTTTTCCCTAAGCAGGGTCAGAGCATCGTCCTGGAAGGACCCTGTGGGTCTGATCACATCCCCTCCACCCCCCAAAAGGATAATTTCAACAGCTTTAACCTAAAAAGGTGTGGAAATGTGTCTGGATGTGGCTGTTATCCCCAAATTTTCCCAGGGAAAGTGCCACCACTGGAGCACCCCGTGGCTCCAGGGACGGAGTCTGGCGGAGCTGTGCCCCAGGACAGGCCGGGCTCTGAGGGGACATTTGTGACACGTGGACCCAAAGTGTCCCCTGGCTCTGAGTGTTTAGAGAGCCAGCAGGGCCCAGCCTTGCAGGACATGGATTCTCCTGCTGCCTGGAGAGCAGTCACGCTCCCAATCCGGCTGTTGGCCACCAAATCCTTTTGGCCACTGACTCCTGCCCTTGGGCCACCTCAGGCCAGTGACAATTTGCCCGAGGGGCAGAGCCCTCACCGCCCCAGGGAAGGGAAATTTGGGCTGGCACTGCTCCAGCTGGCAGCAGCTGGTGACAAACCACGGCCAGGGGTGGCACTGAGAGCGGCGGCTCACCTGGCATGTTGGGGTTGGGACAGGCTTCCCTCAGGTAGAAAATCAGCCCGTCTGGTTTGAGTTTTAAGTACTCCACCAACTGGGAAAAGGATGAGAGGAAAAAGAGATTACTGTGAGGAGAAAATAATTTTTAATTTTTTTTTTTTTTTTTTTAATTTTTTTTAGTTGTTGTTGAAGGCAACTTTTGTGGCTCAGGGCAACGATTCCTCTCAGATTTATGGCAGGCAGGGACCAGACTGTTTCTGTCCTCTGTCTGTGCACTCAGGGGTGTCCCAGGGTGCGATTGCATCCCTG
The DNA here is from genome assembly GCF_015227805.2 of Hirundo rustica. Classification (NCBI taxonomy): domain Eukaryota; kingdom Metazoa; phylum Chordata; class Aves; order Passeriformes; family Hirundinidae; genus Hirundo; species Hirundo rustica. Next base: position 3,398,726 of record NC_053475.1, on the reverse strand, counting down.
AATATCTGCCAGAGCCGAGGAGAACATGGGAAATTCGATAAGGCCCAAAGAAAGACAAAATCTGCAGTCTGAGTAGGGCATGCTCGGTGCAGTGTTGTCATCGTGCCAGCCAGGAGGGGTTTCAGGCCCTGATGCGTGGGATGAGCCCTGAGAGAAAGCAGATCCTTTCCCAGGGGAGCTCCAGGGTTTGTTCCGTGGATCCCGGGCAGTTGTTGATGGCAGCACCGCTGGGGACATCACTGGGGCTGGGGACATCCAGCCCAGCCCTGGGACCAGACCAGGGGACAGCAGGCTTTCCCTTCCCCCCCCGGCTGCCTCAGATTTCAGCTGCAATCGGGAGCCTGGCACGGTTCTGTCACCATGAAAATGCCCCAAAGTCTTTGTTTTCAATAGAATTCCGAGCGAAAACGGCCCTGGGAATTCAGGGAATTCAGCAAAATGGAGTGGCTGTCCCTCAGCCTGCCCTAGCCAGGAGGAAGCTCCAGCATCCACCCCCTGGATAATTTTAGTTAATGGTTTAACCCTTAAATGAGTTGGTTTAATTAATTAATCAATCAATCCCAACAAATATATGAATTAATTATAAATAGTATGTTATTCTTCAGTTACTCTCAGCCAGCATAGGACAAGGTTGTCATGAGCTACTTTTGCAGGAGCACAGCTTGGGAAAAAATACTGGAATTTTAATTTTTGGTAAACTGACTCTGATATACTCCAACGAACAAAGCCTGGGAGAGGAAGATAGAGGTTGGACATCTGGAATACAGAATTTATGGACCACAAGGAGACTTTGGAGAAACCAGAAGAAAAAGAAGAGACTAAAGAAGATTCAGTTTAGGCATTGGAGGGTCCCTGCTGGAGAAAAAAATAATACTAAAAAGATTGAAAATATGGTCTAATTAGCAGAAAAAAAATTAATAGCCAATAGAGGATAGAATACCAATTAATGAAACAGAATTAGCACAGAACCATGGAATATTCTGAGTTGGAAGGGACCCCTGAGGATCAATGGTGATGATTATTAATTGTTAGGTGATAGGGATCCAACCCACAGCTGTGGAGTTATGATGTCATTTAGAACCAATGAATATTTTCTTTTCATAAGTATAAATAAGTATAAATAAGTACAAATAAGTATAAATAAATCCATAAATGTACAAATAAGCGACAAAGTTTTGGGTCAGGCTCTGTGTGGAGGGCGGAATTTTGTCGGCCACACACACAAACCCTGGCCAGGAATGAAATAATTCCTGGCACGCTGACACTAAAAAGATGGCGCTAGAGGGGTTTCTTTATCCTGACGATTTTGAGGGATTTGGTAACGCTGCAAAGCATGGGAAAAAAGTGCCTCAATTTCTGAGGACACCCAGCCTGGTACCTGCCAGAGCGTGTCGAACTTGGTGCCCTCAGGAATGGAATATTTCCCAGATTTGTCGTGATCCACCCGGTAGTGATACACGGTCTTGCCATAGACGAGGGACAGGGCGTAGGAACGGTTCTCCTTCTTTTCTCTCAGCCTGGCAGGAAGGAAAATTGTTAATAAATTGTCGAAAGCAGCTCTTGGTTTTGCTCTGAGGATTGTCAGTGTCAGTGGGGAGTGGGCACGTGGAGAGGTGTCCCTGCATCCCTGTATAAAATGCATAAATTGTGTATATTCCAGCACAAAATAAAATGCAAGAGGCTGTCGGGAGCTATTTTTAAATTTAAATAACAGACCTGATCTAGTACCTTCTACCTCAGGCAGAAAAACCCCTCCATTAATGCAAAAAATTCCTACAGAGGCCAAAATTAAGGCAGACCTGACCAAAAGCCTAAAGCTGGGTTTAAAGCTGGGTTTTTGTTGCCTTCCCAACACCCTCTGCAGAGGCTGAGGAGGGATCTTCACCTGCAGCCTCTGACCGTCTCCTCCACCCTCTGCAGCAGATTCCAGCCCCTCTGAAGAGGCTCAGGAGGGACCCTTCACCTCCTTCTTCACCCCTCTCACAGAACCGGAGAATCTCAAAAATAGCTTTGGTTCAAAAAGACCTTAAAGGTCACCCAGTTCCAGTTCCTCCCACTGTCCCAGGCTGCTCCCAGCCCTGTCCAGCCTGGCCTTGGGCACTGCCAGGGATCCAGGGGCAGCCACAGCTGCTCTGGGCACCCTGTGCCAGGGCCTCAACACCCTCACAGGGAGGAATTCTTTCCCAAAATCTCATCTAAGCCTACTCTTAGTTTCAAACCATTCCCGCTTGTCCTACCGCTCCAGCTCCTGTTGAACTGTTCTCCGGTGAATTCTTTCTTTCCCTAACTCACCCACGAGAGAATTAAATTACATTAAGGCTGTCTCACCAGGGCAGAGATGCAGAGAAAAACTTTCTCCTGTGTTTTCTGGGCCTTACACTTCCAGCCTGTCAGTGTTTAGTCTTTCCCCACTGAACCCCCTATCACTCATCATCCTGAGCAGCAGCAACCGAACTTTACAGAGATATTGAAATACGAAGAACAAATAAAACTCCAGATTGGCTCTTTATGAGGGGGACAAGAACAGATTTGGGGCTCATCTTTGAAATATCTGTAACCACTCTGAGCACGTTCAGCTACACCTCCTCCGCCACGTGAAACCACCGACAGCAGGGCAGAGGGTGAAGCATCCATGGATCCCAGCACCTTCCAGGGGTTTGGATACTCACAGGAATTTCCCATCCGGCTGTGCCCCCGAGTAGAGCCTCCTCTCCGCCTCCTCCCGGGAGATGTTGCCGTGGTACCAGGACATCCTCTCGTGGGCTGTGGTGGCCACGAGCTTCTCCACCTGGGGAGCCTGGCTGATGATGGCCTGTTCCAGGGCATCCCCCTGGGAAAGAGCAGCAGGTGAGACCTCCTCCAGTGCCGCTGCTCTGCTGAGGGCTTCAGCTGGGGCACAGGGCACAGGGAACTTGGAACGGCTCCTAATTAACTGAGACACAGCAGCGGCTGAACTCTGTGCTGCTGCAGAGCAGAATTCCTGGCTTATCTCGCCTGACCTAATCCCTTAAATCCAGCTGAAGTCCTCTGACTTTGGAGAGAGAAGAGAGAAGGTGCCATGTTTATGTGGGGAATCTTAATGCTGGGCCTGTGGGGTGTCCTTCAGCCTCGTGTTCCTGGCTGGTGGCAATCTGGATCTGAGCCCCTGCTGAGTCCTGGCAGCCCAAAGGGCCACCGTGTCCCAGGGAGGGATTGTCCTGTCCTGCTCTGCACTGGGGCAGCCTCACCTCCAGTGCTGGGGGCACTTTGGGCACCACAAAATCAGAAGGATCCAAAGCTGTTGGAGAGCGTCCAAAGGAGGGACACGGAGCTGGGGAAGGGGCTGAGGAGGGGCTGAGGGCACTTGGCTCGTTCAGCTGGAGCAGAGGAGACTGAGGGGAGGCTCCTCGGGGGCTGCAGCTCCTCCCGAGGGGAGGCGGAGGGGCAGGGGCTGAGCTCTGCTCTGGGACAGGGACAGGAACCCAGCAAGGGCTGGAGCTGTGCCAGGCCTTGGGATGGAGCTCAGGGAAAGGTTCTTCCCCCCGAGGGTGCTGGGCACTGCCCAGGCTCCCCAGGGAATGGTCCCAGCCCCGAGGCTGCCAGAGCTGCAGGAGCGTTTGGACACCGCTCTCAGGGGTGCTCAGGGTGGGATTGTTGGGGTGTCTGTGCAGGGACAGGGGCTGGATTTGAGGATCCTGTGGGATCCAGCTCAGGATATTCCATCAGTCCATGATTTTCTTTAGAGCACCTTTCTGGTGCCCCTGCTCACCACCCACGGGCACCAGCACCTGGCAGGGTCGGTGCAGTTTGGAGATCACCGGGGACCCTGAATTCCCGTCCCCGGGCTCACGGCGGTGTGAAACCGCTCTGTCCCTTTGCCAGGAGGTGGCGATGTCCTTTGCCTTATCTGCAGGTGGCCACGGATCTGCTCTGGGGGAAACCCTACAGAATCCCCGGTTCTGGGAGAGAATTCTGCTACAAAACACCTCATTTTAGCACAGAACACCTCATTCAGCTGTAGAAACCCTACAGAACACCTCGTTCACCCTATAAAATACCTCATTCTGTCAAGCACATTTGGTGTGAACCGGCCAAATTTAGAGAGCTGCTGTATAAAGCCTCCATGAGGAGACGGCCTGAGCCATTTTTCTCTGAGGACTTAAAAAAAAAAAGACGGAATCCCGGAATGATTTAGGTTGGAAAAGACCTCCAAGGTCATCGAGGCCAAGCTGTGACCCATCCCCACCTTGCCACCAGCCCAGAGCACTGAGTTCCACATCCAGGCCTTCCTTGGACACCTCCAGGGATGGGGACTCCAAACCTCCCTGGGGAGCTCCTTTCAACGAAACAACAAAATGACCCCTGGAAGTGTCGGAGGAGCCAAGGTGGCATCAGGCAGAAAGAAATTATGTCCATGGCTGCCAGTGGGACCATTTAGGGTTTTGATTTATGCATATATTTTGAATATTCCAGTCTGCAGCAAAATGCAGGAACCTGTTGGTGGCTATTTTTAAATTTAAATAACAACACAGACCTGATCCAGCACCACCTGCCTTGGTCTCCTGGGTAAAACCTTCACTGGCATAAACCCCTCCACAGAGGCAAAAATTCCACTCCAAAGAGTGAAAAAGAGCAGAGCAAAATTCTAAGTCTGGTTTCATTTAACCTTCAGCACGTTTGGAGGCACAGGCACCTCACACATGGAGAGATATTCCCAGAAATCACAGAATATTCTGAACTGGAAGGGACCCACAAGGATCAAGTCCAATTATTGAGTAAATGGGCCCATACGGGGATGGAACCCAAAACCTCAGCATTATTAGCACCGTGCTCTGACCAACTGAGCCAATCCCAGGACTGGGATGGAGAATCTGCTGCCAGCAGTGCCAGGGACACATCCATGGCACGGGGATCATGTCTGTATGTGCCTCTGGAGCTTTGGGATGGGTTTGTTGTGGTTTGGGATGGTTTTGTTGGGGTTTGGGATGGGTTATTGCCTTTCGGGATGGGTTGTTGGGGTTTGGGATGGATTTGTTGGGGTTTGGGATGGGTTATTGCCTTTCGGGATGGTTTGTTTAGTTCTGGGATGGATTTGTTGAGGTTTGGGATGGATTTGTTGGGGTTTGGGATGGGTTTGTTTAGTTCTGGGATGGATTTGTTGGGGTTTGGGATGGATTTGTTGGGGTTTGGGATGGGTTTGTTTAGTTCTAGGATGGGCTTGTTGGGGTTTGGGATGGATTTGTTGGGGTTTGGGAAGGGTTTGTTTAGTTCTGGGATGGATTTGTTGGGGTTTGGGATGGATTTGTTGGGGTTTGGGATGGGTTTGTTTAGTTCTGGGATGGATTTGTTGAGGTTTGGGATGGATTTGTTGGGGTTTGGGATGGGCTTGTTGGGGTTTGGGATGGATTTGTTGGGGTTTGGGATGGGTTTATTGCCTTTTGGGATGGGTTGTTGGGGTTTGGGATCAGAGCTCTGGTCTAAGGCAGGGGCCATCCCATGGGCTGCAGAAGAGAAGGACACTTGGGCGAAGGCCTGCAAAGTGACCTCCAGCTGTTCCAAAGACGGCTCTGAAGGCTTGGGAAGATGTTTAAACCAGTGCTTGGAGAAGAAACTGGGGAAGAGCAGGATTCTGACCCCTGGCAGCGCCAGCACCCTCAAGGAGAGGAACCTCGCTCTGCTGCGCTGCGGGCGGGACACGACAGCGCCGGAGGGGCCACGGCTCCCAGCCCACCCCAGGAAGGACCCAGTACCTCCAGCTTCCAGGTCTGCCGCACGTATTCCCGCACCATGTTGTCCCTCATGCTGTCGAAGACGCCGGGCTGGGGCTCCACCCCGCTGGGGCGGTTGCAGGGCTTGCGCAGGGGGCAGCAGAGCCCGTCGGCGTCCTTGGAGTAGAACTCGCAGAGCTCCTCGGGGCCGCAGTGGGCTTTGCCCCCCAGGATGGCGTAGGTGCCGTTGAGCTGGCGCTCGATGGGGTAGTGGTAGAACTGCAGGTCGCACACCATGGAGAGCACGTAGCCGCCCAGGCTGCGCAGGCACTGCCGCAGCAGGAACAGCCCGTCCGCCATCCCCGCCAGCTTCAGGTGCTCCTCGGCCTCGGAGCGCGCGATGCTGCCGTAGTAGAAGGGCAGGTGGGCGGCCGCGTCCGGCATCTCCCCGTCCGCCTTGGCCCGCGCGCTGCTGGGGCTCGGCCTGCCGGGGAAAACGGGGCCCTGAGGCAAAACCTTGCCGAGGGGTTTGGTTGGGGTTCAGACGTCCCCGTGTGATGGAGTCCAGAGCATTCCTTTGGCTGCCCTGGAGGGTCAGGGACCTGGGCAGGGGGGTCTGGGACCCCAGCCCAGAGCTCAGAGAGACACTGGCTTTGATCCCAGTCCATGGGAAAGGCTTCCTGCACTGAGAGATGAATTACAGGCCACAAGAGTGTGAAAGATTGTAGTTTAGCTTATCACAGGGTGAAAAAACAGTAAATTTAGATTTATAGCATTGAAGTGGAGGGGGGCAAGATGGAGAATTTGGGGCGTTGTCTCCTCCTTCTTCTTTCCTCTTCCCTCGCTCCATTTCAGCAGTGACGTTGGCACAAAGTAGCTTAAGGAGATTGGGTCAAAGTAGAGATGACCTATTTAGTATAAGTGATGGGTATTGGCAATCAATGGTTAATAAAGAATACGTAGCAATTAGTATAAAAGATAACGACAGCCCAGTTCGGGAGGAGTCGTCAGATGTCCAGGCAGCTGCAAACATCTTTGTTGGGCACTGAGAAAATTGTAAGATAAGAAAAATAAACGAAGCATGCAACCTTGAAAAATCAGAACTTGAAGGCTCCGTCTCTTTTATCCGTTTGGCACAGAGCTGTGCAGAGGGCGAAAGAATCTAAAACCACCTGAATGTCGGGGAAAGCCCACGTCACCCGTGTAGAGGTTTGTCACCCTGGTTTTTCTGAGTTTTTTAAAGCCTTTTGATTGTTCATAAAATGGAGTCAGACTTTTTAGCTACTGTACACTATTAGGAGCAGTTTCTGCCTTTTCTCACACATGTAACGCAAACAAATCCTTTGTTTTTCATTCTCTGTCCTTTGTTTGCATATTTCTAACCTGAAAACAATTGTAACTGACAGCTGGTCTGGCCATTCGGCTGGGAGGTGAAAGCTCCAGAAGCCAATCCACAGCCAGACCCACAAATGCATAAAAAGTAAGAAATAAACAGGCAGAGGGGCTCTCGGCCTTGGCTCAGCCTCGGGCTCTCTCAGAGGAACAACTCTGCCCTGTGAAATCTCTCGTCTCCGTGTGATTGCTTTGCATATCCCGATCACAGAGGTTCTCCCTCTGGCTCTGGTGTGGGGTCATTTCAAACCCAGGGCACCCCACATCCCTCTGTTCTGCCCCTACTGGAGCTGGGAACTGTAAATAAAAATCCACCTGACCTTGGTTTAAGGATCCCAAGCAACAGAGTGTGAGGTTTTTATCTTCTTTTCTTTGTGTTAGGGCCGGGATTAACACATGGGAGTCGCAGTTTTGCGTTCGGACTTGGTGTTTATTAACTCGTATCTGTATTACAGTCTCACGAGTTGTGAGCTCTAACTAACAAGGTAGGAAACGGAGGTGCCTCTGACTCTTTCCAAGGTTATTTAAGCACTAATTACCCAATAACGAGATGACACCTGTATTATTTGTAATTTTGACCCAATAATTGACCACACAAGATCTGCAATGCGGGCCTCTTTCACCCAATTAGAAAAAACCACCTGAAACCAAGGAGAAGAAGGTGAAAAAGAAGGACTCAGACAACGCCCTAAATCCTCCGTATCGCCCCATATATTACTATATCCTAAAACCTCAAGTTCTAAGTTTTCCACCCTGTGATATCACACAATTCTATTCAAACTACACACGCACAGCCCCAGCGCCATCACTCAATTTCGGAATCCTGTTCCATGGCCTCAGGTCAAATGTAGGGCCTGCCTGAGGGTCAGTGCCTGTCAGCACAGAAGGACGGAAATTTTCAGCCTCCAGGGTTCCAACACCAGAGAATCCACTCAATCTTGATTTACGGACACCAAGGAATAGAGAAACCACCTGGTCCCGACTGAAAGATCCCGAGCAAGAGAGAATGCCCCAACTCCTACAGTCAATTCCTCCAGTGCTTGATTACCTTCACTATTAAAAGTGTGCTCCTTAAATCCATCCTGACATTTTTAGCCTTGACTTCCTACCATTTTCTCTCCAGCCCTGTTCACAATAAAAGGAAATTCTTTGGCCTCTCTGAATAAATGAGTTTTGCCATGGAGGTCCAGAAGGCCAAAACCTTAAATGCAATAAGATTAAAACACGAGGTGGATATGAAATGTCTAAAACAACATTCAGATAAATAACTGCACCAAGCACAGGGAAAGGAGAGAAACCCAAGTGCTTCTGGGCAGACATCAACCATCAGTCAGCAGGAACAAGAAGAAACCTTCCTTGAATTGTTTTTTAAACAATCTGTGGCATTTTTCCCTACAATACCTGGCTCTGGCTGGTTCCTGATGCTCTGATCCCCTTGGCAGAGAGAGCCCTTCGTTGACCAAGTCCTTGCAGAGCCCCTGGTGCCGAAAAACTTTAGGTTTGTCTCTGTACAGGGCTTATCTCTTTATCTTGAATCATCTAAAATGGGTGTTGACAGAGCCCAGTTTGCTGTAATCAATGGAAACATTACCATGACTAAAGGGTCTCATTTGTTCCCCTGAACTCCTGCGCAGACGATGACCCCAAAAAGATCAGAGAGATCTTCTCCATCTGCGCCTCCTGCAAACGCGTCACCCACGTGAGGAGCAAAGAAACTTCAGATTTTTGGGGCAGCACACTGGGTATTTTCCCTGATTCTTCCCAGTTTGACTCTTCTGGGCATGGTGGGAGAAGTCGCTGCTCCATGGGCTGAGCCCACTGCTGTGGCCTCTGCTCCCAGGCAGTGGCCGGAGCTGTGCCTGGACTTGTGGTCAGCCCTGCTGTGATGGTCAGCCCTGCTGTGATGGTCAGCCGTGCTCTGATGGTCAGCCCTGCTCTGATGGTCAGCTCTGCCCTGGTGGTCAGCCCTGCCCTGGTGGTCAGCCCTGCTCTGGTGGTCAGCCCTGCTCTGATGGTCAGCCGTGCCCTGATGGTCAGCCCTGCCCTGATGGTCAGCCCTGCCCTGGTGGTCAGCCCTGCTCTGGTGGTCAGCTCTGCCCTGGTGGTCAGCTCTGCCCTGGTGGTCAGCCCTGCCCTGGTGGTCAGCCCTGCTCTGGTGGTCAGTCCTGCCCTGGTGGTCAGCCCTGCCCTGGTGGTCAGCCCTGCTCTGGTGGTCAGCCCTGCCCTGGTGGTCAGCTCTGCCCTGGTGGTCAGCTCTGCCCTGGTGGTCAGCCCTGCCCTGATGGTCAGCTCTGCCCTGGCTCACGCCAGCCTGGTTCATCCCTCCCAGCAGCACAGGGCCCTCCGGCCATCCCCTGGCATCACAGGAGCTGGGAAGGGCTTGGCTGGATCTCTGTGCTGGAAGGGCTCAGGAGGAGCCCTTCTACCCCCTGCACCCTGCCCTGCTCAGCCCTCAGCAGCAAAGGCCTGCCAGGAGCTGGATTTATGGCAGCCGGAGCCTCCTCTGCCTATTTGTTGTCCCCATAAAGCTCTGAAATGGCCCTGATGAGAACAGGAAGGGAGAGCAGAGAGGAGGCGTCGCAGCTGAGGCAGGAAACCACAACAGGAAGCGTCAGTGGTTCACAGCCAGGCTGAGGGACCAGCAGAAACCACCCCAGGCACAGCTCAAACCAGCCCAAGCTGTGAAGGCCCTGTCACCAAATCCACCAAATGGAGCAAAGTGGGGTCTTGGCACAGCTCCTCCAGTCTGGAACGTGGAGGTGAATGGGATCACCCCGAGGATCAAACCCCAACTGGAGCTGGTGCTTGGGACCAAAGCTAAGCATCCTAATCCTGTGACGCCTCCAGGCACCAAAGCCCAGACTGGTTCCCAGAGCTGGTTCCCCAAAATGAGCTGGCTGCCAGCTCTGCCCGACCTCAGCCTGCTCCCAGGGGAGGGCAGCTCCAGGAAAATGGGCTGGAGGAGGTGAGCACTGGGGATTGCAGCTCTTGGGTTCAGCTGCCATCAGGTTCGTGAGTCACGTTCATGAGGAGGAGGAAATGCTGAGTGGGCAGGGGGGCGTGGATGGTTTCCTTTGTGAGCTGCTGCTGTCCTCTGGGAGAAACAGCCATGAAACCTGCACCCAAACCTGCTGAATCCCTCCTCTGGAGAGTCCAGGAGCACAGCATCACAGCAAATGGAACACCTTTGTCAGTAGCTCAGCCAGGTGAAAATGAGAGGGGAGACGTTATTGCTGACATGAGAGCCCTCGCAGAATTTCCAGCTGCCCACACAGGCTGCTCTGTTATAAACAGGATGGTTTTCTCTCCAAACACGGAGCTGGGAGTGAAGAAACGCCCACAGAAACAGGAGAGCGACCCAGAGGTTGGGTCAGGTGCTGTCACCCAAGCCTTGCTGTGACAGATCAACCCTGGCAGGAAATTCCTCTGCTGAGAAAAACCTTCCCGGTCCTGAGCCACGAGGGAAAGTCACCCTGTGAAGCCTGAGAGCAGATTTGAACAGAAGATTCCTCTAAAGCTCTTGCTTTTAACATTTGTCCTGCTGTCCTGGCTGGTTTTACTGCTCACACACCAGCACAGGGTCTCCTCTAATTCCTCTTCCAAACTCCAGCTCTGTTCCTTGGCACCACCTCTGGGTGGACCTCAGCAACCCTGAGCAACCTCAACAGACCTGCAGGAATCAGCTTCGTTCTCCCACGCTGCCAAACGCAGCCAAAAATGAGAACAAATTCAAATTTCACAGACCAACACCTGAAAGAACCCATGCAAGGGACCCTCCCTCCACCATTCCTCATTTCAATTAACAGGGTCTCATTTCTCCAGCTTAATCCATGTCCTAGGTGCTCCCTCGGGTTTGGGTGGTCTCAGGTTGGGCGCAGGGAGCGGGGCTGGAAGCCCAGGGCTCCTCTGGTGGTGGCCACGTCGGCAAGTTGGTGTCATGACGTGAAGATGCACCCGAAAAAAAAACAACGCCCACGTGAAATCGGTCGGGTCTGCGCCCCAAGACACAGGAAAGGCTGGCAGGAAGAGGTGTCACTCCATCAGATCTATTTATAGCTGGCCACTCGTGTTTACTCAGATCAGACAAGAACCAACAGGAACTGGTTTGATTTTGTGATTTCCCGGAACAGCTCTTGGTGCAAATCCAGTTCCCGAGAGCAGGGGCTGTGCTGGTGAAACTGGAGGCAGCGCTGGCAACGCTCAGCACCCTGTTAGCACCCTGCTCTCTGCCTCCTTGTCCTGGCAGCAATAATCCCACACACCACAAATGATCCCTGGTGTCACAGCCCTCGTCTGTCCCTTTAGGGGCGTGGGGACAGCCTGGGGGGGAGCAGGGACCTGCCTGGGGGGGATCAGGGCTGAAGGATGGGAATCATGTGATGGGGAACCAGCCAGAAGAGGTGAAAAAGGGGGATCTGGGGGGCTCCTGTCCTGCAGGGGTGGTGGAGTTTGGGGTGGTTTGTGTTGCCAGTGTGGGGTGCTTTTAAAAATTCCCTAAATGGAGTTTAACTGGGGAAGGGAGGGGGAGAGGCAGCTCAAAGGGAGTGCCAGGAAAATGTGCCTGGAGGTGGCTGAGAGGGGAATTCAGCCTGGGATGGGGCCTGGGGGGTCTGAACTGCTCTGGGGGTTCCTTCTGCTGCCCCTCAGGACTGGGGTGTCCCTTGAAGAGGCTCCAGGATGGGTTGTGATGGGCACAGAGATGGACCAGGTTTGGGATTGCTCCAGAGGGGGTTCCTGATGGACAGGGGACAGCCCAGGGTTTGGGATTGCTCCAAGGTCATTCCTGATGGACAGGGGACAGCCCAGGGTTTGGGGTTGCTCCAAGGTCATTCCTGATGGACAGGGGCACAGACTGGTTTGGGATTGCTCCAAGGTCATTCCTGATGGACAGGGGACAGCCCAGGGTTTGGGGTCGCTCCAAGGTCATTCCTGATGGGCAGACATGGACCAGTTTTGGGACTGCCCACCCTGCAGCAGCACCGCAGGTGGAGGCAGGGCTGGCTGTGGGGCACTGGCTCTGCCCCGAGCTCCCCCAGCCTCTGCTGCCTCTGCTCCCCTCCTGATGCCAAGGGGCCACAAAGCCGTGGTGCCTTGCCTGGACCCACCTGGATTTAACGCCAGAATAAATGCACTTTGTCCCAGTGCTGTTTGCTGCAGAGGTGATAGGCACAGCCAGGGACCTTCTGCCCGTGCCCATCCCTTCCCTGCATTTCATTCTCTTGTTTCTGATTTATGGTTGAAGAGAAGAAAGGCTGGAAAACACCTGCCGGGTCCCAGTTGCCTTTCCAGATCGCTCACCCCAGGACTGGCTGGGACTGTGCAAGAGGAGGAACTGAGGAGCTGATTCCTGGAGGATTCCTGGGGTTGGGGGTTTTTTGGGTTTGTTTTTTTTTTTTTTCTTTTTAATCTTAAATAACAGAAAACTTGCAATAATTTTGATTTCACTCGCAACAACTTTGATTCCATGCAATGTCCCTTAGCTCAAAGAAAAAAAAACCCGAAAACTTCACTTTGCCTGGACCTGACTGCGTTCTTCTAATTACTAATGTTTAATTATTTATGCACTCCGTGGCAGCTCTTCCCAGCGTTTAGGGGCACTCACATTCCTGGCTGGAGCTGCTGTTCTGCCCTCCCTGCTGGCTGCTCATTAAAGCCTCGCTCAGCCCTCGGTGAGTGCTTGAGCTGCGTGGGAGTTTGTGAGAGCACGAGTTTGTGTTTGTGCTCACAAACTGCGTGTGCAGATAACGATCTGCTCTCCTGCTCGGGGAGCTCACTGACTCACAGCCGCCCCAAACCGGGGAGTTTATGGTGAATTCCCAGGAAAACCTCCCTGAGCCCTCAGTGCCTGATGCAGAAATGCTCCATTAAAAATCACCGAGGGTGGAAAAGGCCTCCAGGATCAGGTCCAGCCTTTGGCCCAAGAGCGCCCAGCCACCGAGCGCCAGGTCCAGCTGGTTGGTGAACACCTCCCAGGTGTTCCCCTGCTCCCCAGGGCAGCCCGTTCCTGATTTTCCATGAAGAAATCCTTCCTGACACCCTCCTCCCCCTCCGAAGTGAAACGTGGGAGCCATTTGGCCACAGGGACAGTCCCCAAATCCTTTTTCAAAGCGAAAAATGTCGAATTCCACAACACTTGCAAGGCCCGTGGAAGGTCCTGGTGATGTGGGAAGGCTCCTGACAGCGGCAGCACCAGGGAAAAGCCGGTCCTGGGGAGCTCAGTGTCCCTCTAACCCCTTCTAAACCCCTTCCAGAGACCTCATGCCGCCCCATCCCAGTGTCAGCGGGGGTCCAGAGGAGAGGGGATGGTTCTGTCCCAGCGCTTGTGAGTCTCAGAGAAAAGGGGGCTCAGGGGGAACCTTCCTTCCACGAGTCCCTGACAGGAGCTGGGTGGGTTCACTCGTTTCTCCCGGGTAAAAAGTGATGGGACAGGAGGAAACAGCCCCAAGCTGCGCCAGGGGAGGCTCAGACTGAATTTTAGGGGCAGAGTTATAAAGCCCAGGGCCGGGGTGGTGTCCCCATCCCCGCGGGGATTAGAGGGATGTGGAATTTGGGGACAGGGTTAGTGCTGGGTTTACCATGGGATTAAAGGACCCCAAAGGCCTTTTCCAGCCTCGGCGATGCCGTGATGCAGCCGCACGAGTGCTGGAGCAGCCCGGGCTGAGCCGGTGAGGGCTTTGCCGTCACTTCCCAGGCCGCCCTGCCTCCCTGAACTCAGATTTATTCCCACCTCCAGTGCTGGGGGCACTTTGGGCACCACAAGATCAGAAGGAGCCAAAGCTGTTGGAGAGCGTCCAAAGGAGGGACACGGAGCTGGGGAAGGGTCTGAGGAGGGGCTGAGGGCACTTGGCTCGTTCAGCTGGAGCAGAGGAGACTGAGGGGAGGCTCCTTGGGGGCTGCAGCTCCTCCCGAGGGGAGGCGGAGGGGCAGGGGCTGAGCTCTGCTCTGGGACAGGGACAGGAGCCCAGCAAGGGCTGGAGCTGTGCCAGGCCTTGGGATGGAGCTCAGGGCAAGGTTCTTCCCCCCGAGGGTGCTGGGCACTGCCCAGGCTCCCCTGGGAATGGTCCCAGCAAGCTCCGCTTGCGGTGAGAGCTGGAGGATCCGCTCTGCTCACAGAGCCCTTCCTGACACGCTGCCACCCGTGTCACCTGTGCCCCGTGTCCCCTCGGGGCCACCTCCGCCATCCTCCCTGCGCCGCCCGGCTGAGGATGCTCCCGCTGCCCGAGGGCAGAGCCGGGACCATCCGTGCCAGGGCTCCACGCCTGGTGCCCTCAGCTGGCACAGCAACCCGGGCGGATCCTGCCGGGCTTGTGCCTGCTTGGGGCTCCTTTGTGGCAGAGATTTGTCCCGGGAGCAGGGCAGGGACGGGGCCGCTGTGGGAAATGGATTTGTAGGGGATTTTCAGAGCCTGACACAGCGTGGGGTTGTCTGCAAACTCGGAGATGAAGCACGCTGAGAGGCCACGGAACAGGGCAGATGGAGAGAGGAATTCAACTAGAAACAAGGTTCAGATAGTAATTTTGGAAATAGGCAAGCCATTTTGGAGAAACAGAACTACAAAATTCTATTAATTTTGTTAATAAATTGGACATTTTGGAGAAACAGAACCATAAATTCTATTAGTTTTCTAAATAGACTAGGCATTTTGGAGAAATAGAACTATGAATTCTATTAGTTTTCTAAATAGACTAGGCATTTTGGAGAAATAGAACTATGAATTCTATTAATTTTGCAAATAAATTAGGCATTTTGGAGAAATAAAACCATGAATTCTATTGATTTTCTAAGTGCACCAGGCATTTTGGAGAAATAGAACTATGAATTCTATTAATTTTGTTAATAGAGCAGACATTTTGGAGAAATAGAGCTACAAATTCTGTTAATTTTCTAAATAGACTAGGCATTTTGGAGAAATAGAACTACGAATTCTATTAATTTTGTAAATAGACTAGGCATTTTATAGAAATAGAACTATGAATTCTATTAGTTTTGTAAATAAACTAGGCATTTTGGAGAAATGGAACTATGAAAGATGTATTGTAGTGGGTTCTACATGAGGTATTTTTAGATGATTGGCTCAAAAGCATTGGCGGCATTGTGTGGTAAAAACTGACAGGTAAAAAAACCCGCTTACAACGTGTTGTAATTAGGAAATAGCTTGGCTCCTGGCTTTGATGGTGTGAATTGTAAGGTCTGTACCGTCTCACCCTTCTCGTGAGGCTGAAAATGGAATAAAACCTTTCCAAACGCCTCTCAGGAGCCCCGTCCCTGGGTCAGGAAAAGGGTCAGGCCACCCGCCCTGGGGCTGCTGGGGACAGCTCCGTGCCCGCTCCCGCCAGGCTGCGGCTCTCTAACGGCTGGCACTGCCAGAAAGCGGCTCCTGGGTTCCCAGAAAGCATTTTTTTGGTGTCACCCAACTTCCTCTGGGTTTTCCCAGGTGCCTCCCCGCAGAGGCTGGGACAGGAATTTCTGTGGGGCCGCTGCTGAGGAGGTGACGGGAGGCAGGGAGCAGCTGGAGCACGGTGAGGACACCGCAGCCAGAGGGTTCTGGGGGGTGCAGGTGCTGCGGGAATCCTCCTGGACCTGCACAAACCCAATTCCTGTTTCCGTGTGTCCCTGGGCTCCCATGAGCTCTTTTTAGCAGAGCAAGAACCTGTCTCTGGTCAAGCTGGGCTGTCTGGGTGTTCCCTGAGCAGGGGTGTGGATGCAGAGGACATCCAGGCGTGGGGGTCTCCGCTGTCCCTGGGGGCCTTTGCGCTGGGTGCTCGCTGGCCACGGAGCTGACCCCGGATCTGCCACCACCTGGAGGAGCTCAGCCAAAATTCTGGGCCCTCTCCTTAAAAAACAAAGGGTGTCAGTCCCTTATCTCCTCTGAAAAGATCCCTGGACGTTTGTTTATCCCAGGTAGGAGCCCGGCAGCCCCTGATAAATGTAACTAACAAAATTTTTCCTGAAGAGTAATATTTTTCCCAAAACGTTGCAATGACAGGAACAGAAAATTGAACTGAATGCGGTTCTTTGTCTCAGCTCCAGCTGACATCGATATTTCAGGAACATCCAGAGGTGCAGGCAGGCACAAGTGCCCTGATCCCCATGTCCTGCTCAGGGAAGAGCTCGGCCAGAGGCTTCAGGGGCTGGGTTAGAGCAGGGACAGGAGCCCTTGGAGCTGCCCCTGGTTTGTGGAAGCACCTCCAAGTGTCCCTGGGCAGCAGGAGGGTGCTGGGCCCAGGGTGGCACTGCTGGGACACCCCTGTGTGAAGCCACTGTGCTGTCCTCAGGCAGCCCGGGCTCCTCTGCTGGCTGGGGAGGCAGTGGAAACCCTGCCGAGCCTTTGTGCAGCCACTGGAAACGCTCCTGGCTCCAGAGCCATCAGCCCTGAACAGTTTTTAATGAGGGGCCAAGGCACAGAGTTAAACACAACCCCCCCATTTCCTGCCTGCCATCCCCCGTGGGCTCAGAGCTCAGCCCTGGCTCAGCAAATGATGTCAGGAGCTTGGTCCTGGAGCACTGAGCTGTCCCTGCCACCAAGGTGTCGGCAGCAAATGGAGAGGAGGCAGAAATCCTGCAGATCCTCTGGCTTTGGGATCGAGCAGGAGCCAAGGACGGGAAAGTGCAGTAGTTCATGCACAAGTCAGAGGAGAAGGGCTCTGGTTTTTCCTTTGCCTCTCCCTGGCCTCCCTGCATCGCCTTTTGCTGAAATAACAACTTACACCCACATCGGGGGCCTGCAGATTGCCCCCAGCCAGGGCAGGGGGTTTGGGGAGTGTCAGGCTCTGAAGGTTAAATGAGAAAGGGCTGAGGAGGAGCTTGTGGCTGAGCCCACGCCTTGGCTGCTTTACTACTCCCTTACTCCTCCAAGTAGCACAGCCTTGAGCAGGGTGGAGGAAAGGGGACACAGAGGGCTTCGAGAGCACTGGGAATAAATTTACCCTGGCCTGCAGTGGTTTGGGTTCTGCTGCAGGTGCTGAGCGGGTTCTGAGCTGCCCTGAGCACCGGGCCCTTGTCGCCCCTGCGCCACGCCCTGCCCCAGGTGCTGGAGGGGCTCACAGCTCCATCTCCGACCACAAGTGACAGTGGTTTGGTGCGTGCACAGCTGTGCTCTTGCCCTGCTCTGCTGTTTAACGAGAGAGGCGACGCGTGCCTGACGTTGCCGGCGTGGCTGAGCTTCCCACCGCCGGTAATTCTGCCTTAATTCAGTTCTGTGAGGAAATGGTTGCCGTGTCTCCCTGAGTGGCATCCCCCTGCTGAGCACAAAGCTCTGGCTGCTTCTGCCCAAAGCCACCTCCCTTCTCTCTCTGCTCCCCAAGGGGGATTCTCGCTCTGGACAACATCTCTGTGCAGATGGGGCACTTTGTACATTTCTGGTTCAAAGTCCTCCGCTGGAGCCAGGTCTGCAAATCCCTCCTGGAGAGGAGGATTGAAACAGGGAATCACAGAACCATAGGATTATTTGGAGGGACCTCAAAGCCCATCCAGTGCCACCCTGCCATGGCAGGGACACCTTCCACTGTCCCAGGCTGCTCCCAGCCCTGTCCAGCCTGGCCTTGGGCACTGCCAGGGATCCAGGGGCAGCCACAGCTGCTCTGGGCACCCTGTGCCAGGGCCTGCCCACCCTCTGGGTAAGGGATTGTCCCCATTGTCCATCCCAAACCCAGCAGCTGCCACCCAAAGCAGCCCTGGTCACCTCAGCCTGGACAACACAAAGGCTCCCCTGGGCCTGAGTGCCCCAAAACTGCCCACGGCCACTGGACAGGGGGTTCTGCCTGGGGCAGTGCCAGGTGGCAGTTCCAGCTCCCCCAGACCCTGTGGTCTCTGAACATCTGCAGCAGATGTTGGAGCTGCTTCATCCTCACCCTCCAGTGGGGCTCCTGTGCTCCAGGAGTGCCTGGAACGGGGACACAACCTCCTCTAACCCTGCTGGAGGGGCTTTGGGCAGGTCAGAAACACAGAAACACAGAAATACTGTAACACAGAAACACAGAAATACTGTAACACAGAAACACAGAAATACAGAAATACAGAAATACAGAAATACAGAAATACAGAAATACAGCAATACAGAAATACAGAAATCTGCAGCTCTGGGCTTGGCTGAGACACCAAAGCGAATTCTCCGTGCCTGCAGTGCCAGGGGCTCTGCTGTCCGTGAGTCAGAGGCTTGCTCAGTCTCCGAAAGCTGATGAACGCGTTGGGTTCATCTTTACAGTCAGGACATTGCTCTGGGCACAGAGGGTGAGAGCTGCTGCCAGGTGGGGAAGGGCTGGGGGAGCCCTGGGCGCCCTCGCTGCCCCCCAGACACACCGCGAGGAGCTCAGCCTACACAGACCTGACCTAAACACGCCCTGCGGTTTAGAAATTAAAGAATAAAATAAATACCACCCCTGGGGCTCAGCCCCGTGATCCCAGCGCGCTGGTGAGGTTGAAATGAGTTATTTTGGGGGGGGTGATTTGAGCCTCAAAGTGTTGGAAACGGGACAAGTGCGGGAAAGAGCAGCGAAGGGGGTGAAGGGCCTGTCTGGGCTGATCGATGGGCTCAGCCCTGGGGGATGGAGACAAACATTAATTGTTGGCCAGGGGTGGTGGGGGAACATCTGAGAGCTAAGGAGAAGCATCTGAGGGAGCACAAGTTTCTTTCAGAGAGGAAAAACCGGTTTGGATGCGCTGATGAAATGAAACAGGGATAAGGCAGAAGAAATTAAACAGCGGAAAGGAAGCCTGGGTATCAAGAAACATTTCCAGGCAAGAAGATCCATCAGGATGTTGGGCAGGGGGAGAGTGGGAGTCCCATTGCCAGGCACTTAACCCCGGATCAGGGAATGGGAACAATCCTCCCCAGGCAGGAAGAACCCAGGATGAGCTCACAGGACTTTCCCATATCTAATTCCTGCAATCCTGAGTTCCATTAGGGAAAATCCTGCTTTCTTTCTGGGCCCAGTGTGATTGCCAGTTCTGTCAGTCTTCTGTGGAAAACTGAAGAGCACCGAGCACAGAAGGATTTTGCTCATTTTTTGGTGGTGTTTTTGTGTGGAGGGAGAGTGAAACCCTCCCCATGCGCAGCAGTAAATATTCTCTGGCACATCTTAATAACTCAGTGATCAGGGCTGAGGTGAGAAAACAACTCCTCCATGGTCTGGTGGGTTCCTGGTGTTTGTCCTTGCCGTGCTCTCCAGGGCAGGTTGCATTAATCGATAACTGCCCGTGCCCAGGCTGTTCTCATTTCACCTCTCCCTTCGCTTTTCCACCCAAGGAAAAACCTCTCTGAGGTGATCTTGCAGCTGAACAACCCACGGCAGGCAAACCCCAGCATTTCCCTCTTGGAAGGGGCACTGGGAGGAGCAGAAGGGGGTCAGTGCTGCCCCACAGAAAATCTCTGGGGCCTCATGTTCTGCTCCCCATCCCCAGCTGGAGCTGGAGCCCATGGACACAAATTCCACTGTGGTCAAAGGGACGGGGATCGGTGCTGGAGGTCCCTCTCAGCTGTGGAGGATGTTCCTGGCCGTGTTTTGGGGCACTGAGAGCAGAGTTCTCCTCTCCCCCACTGCTGCTCCCTGGGGCCAGCAGCTTTTGTTCAGCACTTGCAGCAGAGCCAGGGTGGAGATCCCCGCACATCCAGGGAGTGCAGGGTCCTGGCAGCTGAGCACAGCCTGTGCTGCCCTGCTTGGGCCAAGCTGAGCTCCCAGAAGGGCCTGGAGCCGTTTGGGAGCGGATTTTGGGGGGGTGCAGACAGCCCTGAACACCCCTGAACGCTCTGCCCGTCCCTCTGGCACCCCTTGCCCTGTCCTGCTGTGGGCTTTTCTCCAGACTCCCGTCTGCCTCCACAGCCAAATGCTGCTCCTTGGGGCAGGATGTGCTGGATGTTTTCCCAGCTCAGCCACAGCTCTGGAGTCTGTGCCCAGTCTGCCCAGTTTGGCCCTGGCAGGACCCTCGTCCATCCAACCCCTCTGTCCTGCAGGTGACAACGACAGCAGGACCTTGAACATCTGATACAGAACCTGGGAGATGCTTTTGCTCTGGTTTAGGGCATTGCTCAGTCTCACACTCCTCCCTCGGGCTGCATTACCAAAACAAAGCTCTGTTGTGATGTTTTATTTCTGTGGGGTGCTCCCACCTCTGCCCCTGGAGCTCTGTGCGTGGAAGAACAGAACCCCAGAGAAAAACTGAGGGGCAAACCCTGCCTGGATGTGCTCACAAACAATCTGCTGGATCTGCACAAACATCTGAAAGGAAAAAAGTTGTGATAGTCACTGAACAACCCAGCACTTTCCACTTGCCCTGCAGATCTCAACAGCAGATCCGGGCGTGATCTGCCTCAGGGCGCTCAGGGCTGACTGCACCTTTCCAAAATCGAGTTAGGAGGGTTCACTCTGCTTCAGAGACCAACGCTGAGAGTTTTCTGATAAGATGGAGAGCAGGAGACTCAAAAACCTGAATTATCTGTTGCTCCCTGGCTCAGTCTGTCCCGCCTGAGTCACCGCAGAGGCTCTGGCTGGGGGATTGTTTAGAAGCTCTTCAGAGGCACAAATCAGTTGGTTTTGGAAGAGACTTGAGAGGTTTAAAACACTCAGCCCCTGGGGTTTTTTGGCCAGAATAAGAGAGAACCTGGGCAAAAGGAGGCTGTGTGAGGCACCTTGGAGGCAGAAGGATTTTCTATGAGATCTGAGCTCGGGGTTGGGGTCAATCACTGAGAGGTGCTGGGGCTGGGGTCTCTTCCAGCTCTGTCTCTGCCTGTGTTTCCTGTGTCCAGTTAATTCCTGACAAGCAGAAACACCCCTGGAGTGCTGGGAGGGAGGGACTGGGTTTGGGTGAAATCATCATAAAAGAAAGTTTGAGACTTCACTTCTTTCCTGCAGGTGCTGGAGTACTCCAGCTGTGGCTGGTGGATAGAATAACCCCAGAGATGGTGCTTTTGCTGCTCAGTGATTTCTGCTTCTCAGTTTTGCTCCTCCAGCACTGCCCAACCCAGCCCTGGGCAGAATCCAGATTGTTCCATCTCCCCCATCCCATCCACTCCAAGCCCTTGCCAAAGCTCCAGGTGGATGAACTGGAGCACTCAAGGTTCTGCTTTGGGATTTTACTCTTGCACCAGAGGATTTTCTGAGCATCCCAGAATATCCTGAGCTGGATCCCACAAGGATCATCAGTCCAGCCCTGCACAGACACCCCAACAATCCCACCCTGAGCACCCCTGAGAGCGGTGTCCAAACGCTCCTGCAGCTCTGGCAGCCTCGGGGCTGGGACCATTCCCTGGGAAGCCTGGGCAGTGCCCAGCACCCTCGGGGGGAAGAACCTTTCCCTGAGCTCCATCCCAAGGCCTGGCACAGCTCCAGCCCTCGCTGGGTGTGTCCAGGGATGTGTTTGAAATTCGTTCTGTGCTCCCACCTGGAACACCTGCAGAGATTCTCCCAAAAGCTCTTCCCTGTTCCCTGTCCCTTCCCAACCCCAGGCTGTGCCCAGGGTGAGGAGAGCTCTGCCCTTGGGGCCACACCAGCTCTGTGTTTGGGGTGTCACTGGTGATCCCCATCCTGAGGGTGAGGAGGGAGGCAGCAATGGGCCGGAGTTCTCCCAGTAACGCTCTTGTTCTGCCCCCAGGAAGCACATTCCAGCTCTGGGAATCTGGGATCTAGGGTGGGCCCTGAAGGAAGAATCATCCTTACACCTCCTGTGCTATGTGCAAGGCTCAGAGCTGAACTTCTTGTGCTGCTTTAAAATCCCATGGGATTTTAAAGAAAATTTTCAGAAAAATTTGGCATTACCTGAAACCTTTTACCCCATTTCTTGTGCCAGAGCCCTGAATCTGTTTGAGATCTGGAATCCCTGCAGGAACCTTGTGTTGTCTCGGCCCCTCATGGGCGTTCAGGAGGTGAAGTGGTTCCTGCCCCCTGTACTCCGGGCTCATTCAGAATAAAAAGAATAAAGAGAATAAAATAGAAGAATGAAAAGACCGTGTGTGTCTCCCAAGGTTCGGGTGACAGATCCTGCATGAAGTTTCACCTCCTTTAACACCCATCCCGTGGGCTTTGTGTGCATCTGTCCCCGCTGAAGGGATTCTGGGTCCTGCTGGAAGCCAGAGAATGGCTGGGGAGGCTTCAGTTCAGTGACTGATCAAAGCAGGGCCTGGCTAAGCTTGGCTTGAACTGGGAGATGCTGGGATGAGCAGCCCCAGTGGTCAGGAGCAGTCTGAGGCCCTTCTTCCCCAGGATCTGCTGGAAACGTCCTCAATCCCTGTTGGGAATTGAGCCCCCCGCATTTCCCCTTTGGTGTTTGCTGCTCCCAGGGAAGCGGGGGATGGCCCCTGGATTGCTCAGGGAGTGTTTGACATCCCAGGAAACGCCTTCCCAGCTCTGTGGAGAGGAGAATGGAAACCTGGACTGATGGATCCTGCACTGGAATCTCCTGGCTGGAAAGTCAGAAAGTGGAAAGTTGAAGGAGAAAGATTGAGAGCAGGAAAGTTTATCGAGCATCAGAAGCTCTGGCTGGAGTTTTAAAAGAGGAAAGGTTTCCAGCCCTCCAGAGCTTCCTGCTTGCCCCCACAAGCAGCTGCTCCCTGCTCCTTCCTCCTCCCAGCCACGTTACCCAGCTCACCCCCAAATGTGGTCAGATGTGAAAAAAAAATCCTTTCAGTGGCACCCTTTGCCTTCAGCCTCTTTATTTCCGTGCCTCCAGTCCCACCTGCTTGGGGTTTGTGTGAGGAAAAGCTCGGCTTAACCGACACCTTGGTCCTTCCTGACCTCTGCTGCCCAAGCCTGGTTGAGTGGGTTTAGATCAGGGATGGGACCTGGGCTTCCCCAGGATTTCTGCTTTTCCTGGAGCTGGGTGCTTCACAGAGAGACTATGGATTGTCCTGGTCATCTGAGAGCATCTGAAAGCCTCTTTCCTAACATCTTAATGGGAATTAACTTTTGGATATTAACATGTGTGAATTCTAAATCCTGCCATGTTTTCCTATTCCCAGCAGCATAAGCAAACTTTTCAGAGAATCGAGTCCCTCTTCCCAAGAGGAAAAAGGAGGACGAGGGATTGAAATGAGCAGAATCATAAATAACTCAGGAAGCACAGCCCCACAGATCCATTTGTTCATCCCCTGCCAGCAAGGAGCCTGATCCCTTCTCCAGTTCCTCCCTGGGATGGTTCTCCCTGCTGTCCCTGTGGGGTTTGTTCTGACCCTAATAGATAGCAAAGGTTTTCTGAGGTTCAAACCCAAGCTTCCTTTGTCCCAGATTATTCCCTAACACCTCAGACCGTGTTTGGATTGACGGGATTTGGAACTGTGCCCGTTCTCACCAAGGAGCAGCAGAGGAGATGCCAAAGGAATCCAAGGGAGTAACAGTGACTTTGCCTCTGGATTTCCTTCTGTTCATTGTTATGATGGCCAGCAGCAAATCTCTGAAGGTTTTGTGGAGTGTTTGGAGCATTGTCCAGCAGGTGCCAGGTATCCTAAACCTTCCACATTGCCTCTGAGATCCTAAACCTTCACACAAACCCACTGAGATCCTAAACCTTCACACAATGCCTCTGAGATCCTAAACCTTCCACATTGCCACTGAGATCCTAAACCTTCACACAAACCCACTGAGATCCTAAACCTTCCACAGACCCTCTGAGATCCTAAACCTTCACACAGACCCACTGAGATCCTAAACCTTCACACAAACCCACTGAGATCCTAAACCTTCCACATTGCCTCAGAGATCCTAAACCTTCACACAAACTTACTGAGATCCTAAACCTTCACACAAACCCACTGAGATCCTAAACCTTCACACAAACCCACTGAGATCCCAAACCTTCCACAGACCCACTGAGATCCTAAACCTTCCACAGACCCACTGAGATCCTAAACCTTCCACAGACCCACTGAGATCCTAAACCTTCCACATTGCCACTGAGATCCTAAACCTTCCACAGACCCACTGAGATCCTAAACCTTCACACAGACCCACTGAGATCCTAAACCTTCCACATTGCCACTGAGATCCTAAATCTTCCCCCATTGCCACTGAGATCCCAAACCTTCCCATGGTGCCACTGAAGCTCGCAGGAAATTCAAAGTTCCAAAATTCCAGAGTTTTGATGCCGTGTCCAGAGGCGAAGGGAGGGGAACGGCTGGCCAGGAGTGTTGGACCACAAACCATCATCTCATCACCTTCTGACCTTTCCAACCCCCCTCAGCTTCAAGGAGAACCTGATGCCCCCAACCCAACCCCATTTTTTTTTTTTCCAATGGAGCGATCAGCAGGAAAAGGCAGCGCAAGGAACCGATCTGGAATCTTAGCCCCAACATTTCACAGGATCTTCCCCCTGAGCCCCCCGGTGCTGCAGAAAGTCACCAGGCAGGGAACGAAGCGGCCATGACGCACCCGCCACCCGAGAGAGCACCAGCGAGCAAAAAGTGCCTCTTACCTGCTCTGCCGAGGAGCACGGCGCCTCTGGGAGCTTCCCTACGGCAGCTGGGGGGCAGGAAAGGAAAAGAGATGGAAAATAACCTCTGTGGAGCAAGGGTGGTTTCGTTTTTTGGGGGAGAAGAGGCTGCAGCATCCAGCGAGAGCTCTGGCATTTGCAAACCACCGCTCGCTGGGTTTCTCCGAAGTGTGACTCTATTTCCTTGTTGCACAGGAAAGGAAAGGAAAGGAGAGCAAACAAAAGCTGTGCAGCTCTGAAGGGTGAAAGAGCTCTGAGATCTTCTCCGCGCCAGGGCAGGGGTCTGCTGTGGAGAGAACAGATCAGAGGGAGGTGGAGAGGAGCTGTCGTTGTTGGAATTAATGTTTTTGGGGGAGACGTTGATCGGGGAGCAAAGCTGCTTGGACAGTTCCCACTGGGCAGATGGTGGTGGGAGAGGGAATCTCTGTGCACGAGTGTCCTTGCCACAGGATCACAGAATCAGCCGGGCTGGAAAAAACCCCCTGAGGTCATCGAGGCCACGCTGTGCCCCATCCCCACCTGGTCCCCAGCCCAGAGCCCTGAGTGCCACATCCTTGGACACCTCCAAACCTCCCTGGGCAGCTCCTGCCGAGGCCTGACCACCCTTTCATGGAGAAATTCCTCCTGATGTCCTCCAAATTCCTCCTGGAGCAGCTGGAGGCCGTGTCCTCCATCCTGTTCCTGTTCCCTGGGAGCAGAGCCCAGTCCCCCCTGGCTGCCCCTCCTGCCAGAGCCATTGTCAGGCCAGGCCTCTTGGAACTCACAGAGGAGTAAGGAAAGCTGAATTTCCTTGGATTTTCCACATCCAAGCCAGGAGCTGCTGAGAAAGGCCCTCTGTGAGGGAGCTGTGGTTTGTGCTGTGCCGGGGCAGGCTCAGGAGCCCAAGAAGGCTCTCGTGGGATGGTTCTCCTCCCTGTTTCTGATCAGTCATCAGCTCTTTGTGGTGCCAGAGTGGCCAGAATGTGGTCATCTGGGCTGGGGACCTTCCAGCTCCAGTGCCACCACTGTCATCTGGGCTGGGGACCTTCCACCTCCAGTGCCACCACTGTCATCTGGGCTGGGGACCTTCCACCTCCAGTGCCACCACTGTCATCTGAGCTGGGGACCTTCCAGTTCCAGTGCCACCACTGTCATCTGGGCTGGGGACCTTCCAGTTCCAGTGCCACCACTGTCATCTGAGCTGGGGACCTTCCACCTCCAGTGCCACCACTGTCATCTGGGCTGGGGACCTTCCACCTCCAGTGCCACCACTGTCATCTGGGCTGGGGACCTTCCACCTCCAGTGCCACCAAAGGCTGTTTATGCTTTGCAGGATTTCCAGCTGCTCCTCAGGGCCAGGTCTCCCTTTCCAGGAGGAAAAATCTCCGTGTTTCACCCCCAGCTGGCTGCCACCAGTCCTGGAATTGTTGGGTGCAGGGACAAGGGCCAGCCTTGGAGAAAGGCTGTGGCACCACAGAATCATGGAATGCTTTGGGTGGGAAAGGAAGCTTGAATTTCCATCCTGTTCCAACCCCCAGCCACGGGCTGGGATGCCTCCCTCTGGACCAGGATGCTCCAAGCCCCTTCTGTGACTGATTCCTGCTGAATGCAAGGAGCTGTCCCAAGGAGATGGAGGGGAAATCCCAAAGTTTCTGCGTTCTGCTGGCAGAAAATTGTACTGTAGAAGTCGGGACTAAGGCCCTGCTTAAGCATGATGAGCTTAAAGATGTTCAGGACTGATTGGAATTTAAAAATTTGGGAACAGGTTGGATTGGCAGAGTACAAGGCATCCCTGAGCATCCCTGTCCTAGGGTAACTTTATGATGCTTGTATCCCCAATTGTCTGTTCTGTTTGTGCTGTGTATTGAGTCCTGTGCCTTCAAGACTGGTTCTAAGAGCAAGGAGAAGCGCGGAGTTTGTTTTGAGAAAACTGCCCGACTCCTCCACATTCTGCTGCGGACGGGGTGTTCGGCAGAGGCTTGGAGAGACTGCAGGACAGAGATCTTTTTGTTTTGTTTTGGTTTGGTTTGGTTTTTTTGCTTTTAGTTAGTTTCAGCTAGCTAGGGCAGAGAAGTTCCCTGGACTGTTTTTTTTCCCTTTTTCTTGGAACTGTTTAAACCTGCTCTGGACTGAAAAATCCCAGGGGAGCACTGGGGGCTGCACCTGCGGCCCACCGGGGCCTGGACCTCGGCATTTTCCAGCAGGGCCGGAGAGACTGGGACTGAGGAGAGACTGAGAGAGAGCTGAGCTACACCCACGGCAAGGACTTCCTCAATTTGCCATCTCACTTCAGAAGGAGAGGTTTTATTGTTACATATTATTCATTCTTTATACTTGTATGCACTTCATTTGTTTAGTAAAATAGTTTTTTCCACTTTTCTCCAAAGAGTTTTTTTTTTTTTTACCGGACCGGTTGGAGGGAGGGGCCACGTGGGTTTGCTTCCTTAGAGGGATCCTACACAGGGGTTTTCCCCCGAATTTGTCCCAAACCAGGACAATCCCTCAGCCCCATGGAATGTCGAATTCCCCCCAGGAGCCCTTTGTTTACGTTTTCACATGGAGCTCCTCACGATGTTTACCCAGAAATCCACCACAGAGCTTTTTCCAAGGACAAGGTGAGACCCTGCAGTGAAAATGCAGCACCCCAACGCCCTCCCCTGCACTGCCCTCAGTAAACCTCACCCGAATATTTGTCCTTTGCCCCGAAACCCCCGCAAAATTCTGGGATCAGGCACAAGGATCTCGATAACCACTTCTTGATGGCCCTGCTCTCCAAGCCTGTGGCTCCTTCAAGAGTTACACTTATGGGAAACACCAACCCTGTTTTATTTAACACCTGGGACTAATTAAGCCCAGCTTTACTGTTGGGCAATTAGTTTACAAGTCTGTGCCCCGGCGGATAAACAAACCCGTTTGTTCCCAGCTTGTTTCACTCGCAGGTTCTCAACCTGCGGCCGCTGGGCTCCAAACAAAGCCCAGCTCTTTGTTTATTGCTGCAGTAGCTGAAGGGCTGAATGGAGCTTTGTTGTGTTGGGTGCTGAACAGCCATAAAAAGGGTGAGTCCGTGGCCAAGGAGCTTGTCCCAACACGGACTTGGGGCCAGGCTGTGATGTGGAGCCAGAGCTGGGAACTCTGCCCAGGCCCTGCGCTTCAGACATAGCAAAGCAGGGAGAATATTTCATTTTATGTACAAAATGCTTGCACAAAATTACCCCGTCAGGCCTCAGCAGCGTTCCCTGTGCGTCCTAATGGCAACCAGGACTGAGGCTGGGGCCTTTCCCAGCCTTCGGGCGAGCCCTGGCCTCGGAGTCCTGCGGGTTGGAGGCGTTGGGCATCATCCAGCACTGCCAGGGAGTGCCAGATGGGCCTGGAAGTGTCGGTGTTTGTGCTTCCCTGGGGTTCAGGCCGTCAGCCGGGGGGATTCCATCATCCCGGGGGGATTCCATCATCCCAGGGGGATTCCATCATCCCGGGGGGATTCCATCATCCTGGGGGGATTCCATCATCCGGGGGGGGATTCCATCATCCAGGGGGGGATTCCATCATCCTGGGAGGGGTTCCATCATCCCAGGGGGATTCCATCATCCTGGAGGGATTCCATCATCCTGGGGGGGATTCCATCATCCTGGGAGGGGTTCCATCATCCTGGGGGGGGATTCCATCATCCAGGGGGGGATTCCATCATCCTGGGAGGGGTTCCATCATCCCAGGGGGATTCCATCATCCTGGAGGGATTCCATCATCCTGGGGGGGATTCCATCATCCTGGGAGGGGTTCCATCATCCTGGGAGGGGTTCCATCATCCTGGGGGGGATTCCATCATCCCAGGGGGATTCCATCATCCCAGGGGGATTCCATCATCCGGGGGGGGATTCCATCATCCTGGGGGGGTTCCATCATCCCGGGGGGATTCCATCATCCTGGAGGGATTCCATCATCCAGGGGGGGATTCCATCATCCTGGGGGGATTCCATCATCCCAGGGGGTTCAGTCAGGCATCCCGAGGGGTTTCCAGCATCCAGAGGGGGTCCCAGCATCCCAGTGGAGTTTCTATCATCCCAACAGGGTTGATATCACCCTGGCAGAGTTTGCAGCATCCCAAGGGGTTCAGTCCATCATCCCAGGGGGTACAGTCCATCATCCCAGGGGGTTCAGTCCATCATTCCAGGGGGTTCAGTCCATCATTCCAGGGGGTTCAGTCCATCATCCCAGGGTGTACAGTTCATCATCCCAGGGGGTTCAGTCCATCATTCCAGGGGTTTCAGTCCATCATTCCAGGGGGTTTCCAGCATCCAGAGGGCATTCCATCATCCTGGCTGGGTTTCCAGCATCCCAGAAGTGTTTCCATCATCCCAAGGGGTTTCAGTCCATCATCCCGAGGGGATTCAGTCCATCATCCCGAGGGATTTCATTCCATCATCCCAAGGGGATTCAGTCCATCATCTCAAGGGGATTCAGTCCATCATCCCGAGGGTTTTGAGTCCATCATCCCGAGGGGATTCAGTCCATCATCCCGAGGGTTTTCCAGGGTCCCGCCGCTGTTCCCATCATCCCGGCGGCCCCGGCGCGCTCCGTGCAGCCACAGGAGGGTGCAGTGTCACCGGGCTGCTCCCGGCGCGCTCCGCTCCAGCCCCCCGCACAGCCAGGATTTCAAATATCTGCTGGAAATTCAGCCTCGTCTCCTCGCCCCGGGGAGAGGAAGCCGCCGGGTGATTCTGGAGATGAAATGTGGGGGCTGTTGGTTGCCCGCCTGAAACCATTTTTTTCAGGCAGATTTTCAGGCTGTTTCTGATACCGAACTAATCTGAAAAATGAAATTTCTAGCGACCACAGGGACTGAACATTTCTATTCTTTATGCTATTTACCACCTCCTCCTCTTTGCTGTGAGCCTCTGGTGGTTCCACCGTTCCCTGTTTTCCAGGATTTGTGCAGGTGGTGGAGGTCTCGGCTTGTGCAGCTCCATCCCCTCCTCAGAGACAGGTCAGGACTGGAGTAAAGCCCATTTTTGGAGCTGCTCTGGTACAAATCTGAGGGTCCTCAGAGCAGTGCCGGGTTGGGGCGCAGGGCTGGGGGAATTTGCTTTGTAACTCCGGAGTCTCTGGCTCTGTATTTACCACCCAGGAGGGACTGGGAACCCTGCAAATCAGGGAAAAACAAGTTTTCCAAAGGGTCTGGCAGAACAGAGCCACTCTGGGGAAGGAAATCTGCCCCTCTGTCCCTGCTCATTCCACACAGAGCGTGTTTGAGCAGACAGAACACCCCTGGAATGGCACCAGGCCACGCTAGCAGCAATTAGTTTTTTCCTTGGCCACCAGCAGCACCATTCAATTAAACCCCAAATATTTTGTTCAGTTGCTCTTTTCTGGGTGTGCTCTGGGGGCTCAGACAATGGCCAGCGTGGCCTGGGGAGGAAGGAAACCACTCTGTCCACCCAGC
Source organism: Hirundo rustica (assembly GCF_015227805.2). Lineage (NCBI taxonomy): Eukaryota > Metazoa > Chordata > Aves > Passeriformes > Hirundinidae > Hirundo > Hirundo rustica. The sequence goes on along the minus strand of NC_053475.1, from coordinate 3,368,816 downwards.
CAGGGAACTGGCCCAAAAATCCAGCCCAGCAATCAATCCCGGTCCCTTTTGAGCTGGGTTTTCCAGTGCAGAGCCGGCCCTTTCCAGCCTGGACAGAGAGGGCGGCTGGAGTGGAGCTGTGGCTGTGATCTCCCACCCTCAGCCGGCTCCTCCTGGGAGCAGAGGATGTTCTCCTTGTTTTTCCTGGGTTATTCGGATGAGCAAACCTTGCAGGCAGCACAAAATGCTGGAGGACTCAGGAAGTCCCTCCTGGGCATCTCCTGCTGCTGCTCCATCCCAGGAGGGGAGTTGAGGCTGCTCCAAAGAAGGGTTTAAACAAATTCACGGCAGAATATAAATGACAGCCGGTGCAGCTCCGGGTCGGGTCCATCCTGACAGCAGAGGATTCAGGGCGATCCACCACGAAAAGCACCACAGCTGCTTGCTTTTTCCTTCCTCCCTTTTCTTTGCCAGGCCAGCAGCCCAGCAGGACACGAGGCTGGCCAGGCCTTTGAGGGTTTTTTTTCTTCCTCCTTCCCCATGTCCCGGTCTGGTGGCCGCGGGCTGGGGCCGGGGCAGCCTGGGTGGCACCAGGGGCGGTGCCAGGAGCTCCGGGCTTTGGCACTGGCCGTGCCCGCGGGTCAGGGCAGGACACGGGGCTGGCCCTTGGCACCCACAACAGCCCAGGGGGCGGATCCTGTCCCCCTCGCTCTCCCAGAGCCCCCCTGCGCTCCCCTCCTGGCCTCTCAGGGCTGGGAGCTTGCTTTCATACTTTTTTTTTTTTAATTTATTTAAATTTTTATATTTATATTTATATTTATATTTATATTTATATTTATATTTATATTTATATTTATATTTATATTTATATTTGTGTGTATGTATTTATGTGTGTATATGTGTGTGTGTGTGCGTATGTATATTCGTGTATATATATTTTTTTATATCTATGTATGTATGCATATTTATATGTATAAGTGTATATATCAGACAGACGTATTTCATATATTTTCATATATACGTATGAAACATGATTTTATATACGTTATATATGTTTCGTGCATATGTTCATATATATAAAATATACAGAAATATATAAAAATATTTTAATTTTATATATATATATGTGTGTGTGTGTTACATCTCCCCCTGGCAACTTTGTTGCCATATATTATATCTTAAAAGATAAGTTACATATACATGTACATATATGTGTGTGTGTGTGTGTGTGTGTGTGTGTGTATGCTTCATACATATATTCATATAAATGAAATATATGAAAAATATATGTGAATATATTAAATAGATATATAAAATATATGAAACATATATTTTTATATGTTGCGTCTCCCCCTGGCAACTTTGTTGCCGCATGTTATCTATATTTTTAATATGTGGGGGGGGGGTTTAAATGCATATATTCATATATATGAAAGGTGTGGAAATATATACGAATATACGAATATATATGATATATGTATTATATATATTATATATATTATATAAATATATATGATATATATGATATATATCATATATATAGTGTGTATATATAGTATATTCAAAACATATATTTTTATATGTTGCGTCTCCCCCTGGCAACTTTGTTGCCACATGTTATCTATATTTTTAATATGTGGGGGGGTTTTTTAATACATATATTCATATATAAGAAAGGTGTGGAAATATATACGAATATACAAATATATATGATATATGTAAGATATATATCATATATAGGATATATATATGATGTATATATAGTGTATATAGTGTATATCGTGTATATAGTGTATATAGTGTATATACGAAACATATATTTTTATATGTTGCGTCTCCCCCTGGCAACTTTTCCCCCCTGAACTCCTCATTCAAATCCCCCTGGAAGCGAAGGCAGCGCCGGGCCGGGGCTGGGGTCGCTCTGTCCCCACGGGCCGGGGCTCGGGCCGGGGTCCGTCCTGCCCCGGGTCCCCCCATCCTCTCCCCGCGCCCTTCCCCAGGGCCCCTCTCTCTTCCCGGGGAGCAGCAGCGCAGCTCGGAGCCGCTCGCTTTCCCAGCCTCTGCAGCACTGCCAGGGAATTCTCTCTCCACCAAAGCTCACGAACTCCGCTTGGAAATGCCGGAGCCGCCTTCCCAAGGACGGAGGAGACGAGCTGCCCACCGCCCGAGGTGCCCTGCGAGGGGGCCGCCCGCGGACGAGCAGCGTTTGGTCGTTCCCGGTGTTTATTCTGTACCCTGGAGGTGGATTGTCCCCGGCGGGACGCTCCACGGTGGCAGCGGGAGGAGAGCGCCGGGATCGCGGCGGCCAGCGGGGCTGAATGATGTAACCGCGGAGGGAAGGGACTGCAGGAAACACTGGCGAGCTCTTGAGGGCTTTATTCCGATTCAAAGCCAGTCCCTGCCATTGCTGTGGAGCCTTTCAGGCCGTTTCCTTTGCACACTGGGTTTTTAAAAGCGTTTGGAAATCTCCGGTTAAAATGAAGGGTGAGGGTGTTGTTTGTTGTTGGGGAAAAAAAACCAAAAAGCCCAACCCAACCCAATGCAGGTTTGCTTTATCTGCTTCGTGCTCCACTCTCAGCACGGCCTCTTTCCTTTCTGCCTTTTCCCGGGGTGTTTTATCCACAGGCATCGCCTCCAGGGCTGCCCCGAGCCCCGTCCCTGCTCCTCCACAGAAAGGCTGATTAGTTTTATACTGTTCCAGCCAAGACCTGCCTTCTGCACTGATGTCAGCAGTCAGGGTGGGACTTTTCCAGCCTTGTGGGTTTGGGGATTTTTCTTTTTTTTTTTTTTTCTTTTTTTTTCCTTTTTTTTCCTTTTCTTTTGGATAATCCTGGCAAAATTCCTGAGCGAAGTTGTTAGGGATTTTTTTTTTTTTTTTGCCGGTTTCTTTCCTTTTTTTTTTTTTTTTTTTTTTTTCTTCTTGAGCAGCCCCTATCCATGTGCTGCCTCCGAGCCGCTCTCTTATTACTGCTCACTTCCTGAAAGGAGACTTTTTAGCAAAGCCTCCAGCTCCAGCTCTGCCTGGGTCTGACAGAAGAAAGTTCTTAAGGAAGGCGACACAAACCCTCAGCCTGGAAACTTTCTGACACGCGCAGGGCTGAGGGGGAGAGAGGAGCTTTTGGCTGCTGCTGGGAAAAAGAAGAGGAAAAAAAGAAAAAAAAAAAAAAAAAGAAGAAAAAAAGTATAAGAGAGAGAAGCTGAAGGAATTAAAAGGGGAAAAAAGAAAGAAGAAGAAGAACGAGGGGAAAGCACTCAAAAAGGTAAAACGCTCTTTAAAATAATTTTTCCAGAGCAGACTCTTTGAGGTTGGAGTGGGGTGGTCTGGGGTGGAGGGAACGCGAATGTTCTTTGAAATCAGAACCGTCTCCCTGGAGAAGGAATGAGCCCGGAGAGCCTTGAATGCTGGAAAAACATTTATGAGAATGAAAACCATGTTCACCCCGCTCCAACATTCAGAGTTTCCATAAAAACGCAGGCTTGTGTTTCAAAGTGGCTGCAGGCAGCAGGAGCCGCGATCCCGTGCGCTGCCTCCCGCGCCTCCCCCAGCCCCTCTCGGCCGCACTTTTTTAATTGTGTTAACCCGCGGATCGAATGTTTCGCCGCTCTAAACCCCAAATCTCCTCTGCTGAGCTGCCCGGGGCGAAGCTCTCGATTACAGCTCCGAGCCCTGCTGCAGAATGAAACGTTCCTTGCTGCCTTCATTCCTGAGAATAAACACAGCCCGCGCTCCCTCTCCCTCTTTGCCTGTCTCTCTCTCCATCTTCAGGAGCTGCCAATGCCTCTCTCCCTCCCGATGTGCTCAGAGGATTATAAAGAGTCTGCCCTGAAAAAGTTGCAGTGTCACCGACTCCGTGTGCATCCCCGGGAGCTCGGCCCCACTGCTCTGCTCCTTTCTTTCTTTGCTTTGATTACGTTTTAAAGGTTGTTGTTGGGATTTTTTTTATTATTATTATTATTATTATTATTATTTAAAAAATCAGTCCCTCGGAAGATGTTATTTTAAACATCAAAGTAAATATTCGCGATGGTGAGGTGCCAGAAGATTATCTCATTAGAGCCGAAGGAGCTGGCCTATAAATAGAAAGCGGTTTATAAAACAACCTTGGCAAACATCTTCCAGAGGGCAAGGAGGGAAGCGTGGAGCTGCGCCGGGGGCAGGTACCCTCAGCAGCAAAACGTAAAATTTCACACCGAGGCCCATTTTTGGGGACTTTTTGCGCTCAGGATGCAAAGCTGGGGAGGTTTGTGCTCCTGCTGCAGTCCCTGCCGGTATCCCCGGTGCTGGAGGAGGCCGGGCTCTGGTTCTGATCCCGCTCCGTCTCCGCTCTCGTTATCAGCCCGCGGTGGTGCCAGGGATCCGGGCACGGCTGGCAGGCTTTGGGAGCCTTTGTTCCCCTCCGCTCTCCCCCACGCTGGAAGGTGGAAGGGGAAACGCTCTGAGGGACACCCAGGTGATTCCCGGCGCCGGGATGTTCCCTGGATTGGCAACAGCCTGCCCCGGGCTGCTCCCAAATGCCTCCATCAGTGAGGCTTCCTGCAGTCCTTGGGAGGTTGTTCCCAAAGTTTCTCCATATATGGAACGTGCTGAGTGCTCCGGTTGCTCCATCCTCAGCCTCCCGCTGCTCCTGCTTCGCCCCAGGGCAGCACCCCCCGCTCCCCTCCTCCTCCTCCTCCTCCTCCTCCTCCTTCTCCCGAGATCCCAAAAACCTCCCGGCGCCTCTTGGGGCGGCTCCAGCCGCATTCCCAGGCGGCTGCTCCTGGGGTGGAAGGGGAAAGGTGCTGTCATCTCCTGCAAATCAGCCCTGCCCGGATAAGCCGGGGGGGCTGAGCTGCTGCCTTCGGCCCCGATAAACCGGGCCTGAGCAGCCGCCGAGAGGCTGAGGAGGAGCCCTGAGGGGTGGAAGGTGGTGCCGCTCAACATAAACAGTGTTTGTTCCTCCAACATGAAACATGAGAGGCTCTCTTATCTCCCCATGGCTCCAGGCCACCCAGGGGCTGCCGAGGAGGAGCCGCTGCTCTGGCCATTCCCTGAAATCCTGGTCCAGGGGCAGCCTGGGCTCCTCTTCGCCGAGGAGCAGCTCCATGGAGAGCTCTCAGTGCAGGATGCACCCAGGGATGGGTCCATGCAAACCCTTATCTCCAGCTTATCTGAAACCCCCGGCTCCAAACCCCACTTCTCTTGCCAAGTTTCCAGCAGTTCATTCCTTCTGAGCTGGGAGCACCGCAGGATGTGTTTGTCACGTCCTGCCCTGCCCCGATCTTGGGTTAACACGAAACGAGCTCGAGACAAACAGAATTGGGACCGAATCCGTCACGTTTCCAGAAGCGTTTGGCTGGGTGATGTCAGCCCCGATGTGCTGAGGACGCACAGGGCAGAGACGTCTTCTCCTGACCCCACCACTGTAGGAAAAGTTTGCAGGGAGAGGAGTTCCAAACGTTTCCCGGGGATCTGTGAGCAGGTCGGAGAGACACATGGAGATCCACCAGCCTGGATCCAGCCTCGTTTTCCAGCACTGAGGGAGGATCAAAGGGACCATCCAAAGCAATTTTCCCATCTTGGATACTGTGAGGGCCTTCAATGGAGCCTGCAGCCAACTGAAGGATTGGGAGAGCCCCCGCTGGGAAACCGCTGGAATATTTCAGCTCAGTCTAACCTGAGTGGAACAACATCAGTGCACGTGTGAAGTGCAGGGTTTCCACCCAGATGCTCCACTGCTGCTCCTCTCTCACCTTCTGCATCCTCCCAGGCTGGGAAATGCTTGGGATATTCCATGTCTGACTACTCAGCATCTTTCATGGAACCATGGAATGGTTTGGGTTGGAAGGGACCTTAAAGCTCAGCCAGTGCCACCCCTGCCATGGCAGGGACACCTTCCACTGTCCCAGGGTGCTCCCAGCCCTGTCCAACCTGGCCTTGGGCACTGCCAGGGATCCAGGGGCATCCACGGTCTCACACTTCTGTTTGTCAGCCATTATCAATATTGTGTTTCCTACTCTTACATCGTAGCTTAATTTAAAAGGAGAAATGACTTAAAATGAATCTATTCCTGTGCAGTCCTGCAAATCTTCTTGAACTCAGACACTCCTGAATGTTGGTCCCAAATGAGCTAAACTGGCAGGTGAAGTCCTGGTTTCCTGTGGGATTTGTGACCTCAGTGGGAAGTGTCTTCAACCAAAATGAAAGTGCAAAGGATGAGTTCAGTCCTCCCAGGGTTAGGGACCCTTTATTCCCTGGCCACGGAGGAAGGAGCTGCATCTGGGCCACACCACCTGGGCCACGTTTACCTGGGTAAAAAACCTACAGGGAGAGGAAAAGGGCCCAAAAACTCTGCCCAGCACATCTCCCGGAGCTCCCAGGGAGCCAGAGCCTGGACAGGATCTGCAGGCCTGCAAGGGCTGGAGGGATTCCACAGCTGAAGCGTTCTACAAGGCTTCATCCCACAGGAGGCATCCCCGTCCCTGCAGGGCTGTCCTGGCGTGGGGTGACCCGTCCTGGGGGCTGTGGGTGCCTCTGTCGTGGGCCCTGCAGGTCATTGCCTGGGGGTGACCCCATGGCCTTGCACCCACTGTCACCTCAGCTGTCACCAAACCCCTCCGTGGAAGGAGCCCTTTCTCTGTGTCACCACCATGTCACTTCTCTGCCTGCTTCTGGTTTCCTGCAGGACAGGGGGGTCCAGACTGGCTGTGCTGCTCCAGGGTCCCACTCCACAGCTCCCTGCATTTCCCCCGAGCCGCTCCTGTGACCCTCGGGGACAGGCTGGGCTGTGCTCCTGCTCTGACATCCAAGCTAACCCACCTGTGGAGTGGGATGGGACCAGAGACCCCCTCGTGTCCCTTCCAACCTCATTTATTCTTTAATTCAGCTGGAGCTGGGCCGTGCTGTGGATCCGTCCCCCTGGCCAGGACTGGGCTGTTGCTGTTGGATGAGGCTGAGCTGTGACAGTGGCAGAAGGAGCTGCAGAGCCCTGGGCTCACTGCAGCTCCCTCAGTGCTTCCACAGCTCTGCTGCTTAGCAGGAATCACCCCGGAGGCTTTTCTTGGGAAGCTCTGTGGAGTTCTCCTGTCCCTCCAAGCCCAGCCTGAGACTGTGGGTGCACAGTCAGTGGCACCTGGTGACAGGGGCTGTAGGGGCACTGTGCCTGTCCCTGTAGCACGTCCAGAAACATCTTTGTCAGCTGCAAGGGTGTTGAGGCCCTGGCACAGGGTGCCCAGAGCAGCTGTGGCTGCCCCTGGATCCCTGGCAGTGCCCAAGGCCAGGCTGGGCAGGGCTGGGAGCAGCCTGGGACAGTGGGAAGTGTCCCTGCCATGGCAGGGGAGTGGAACTAAATGAGCTTTAAGGTCCCTCCTCACCCAAACCATTCTGTGATTGAGGTATGGCCCTGTCCTGCAGCCTGGCTGACAAAAAGCCAAATTTTGGGTGCAACACTTGGTGTGTGAGAGCTGTGACAGCTGCTCGTGAGCTGGAGCGGCACAAACCACATAAACCACACTCCCGCCTCAGCTGGGACTCCCAGCACGGAGCAGCTCCCTCCGGAGAGGGCCGGGCTGGTTCTGCAGGTGAGCGCAGCTCGGCGCTGGCACACGGCCCTGTTTGTCCTTGTGCAAGCCCAGGGCTCGGTGCCCTGCGGGGCTGGGTTGTGTAAGCACCGGGACTGCCGGAGGGGAGCTGCGGGAGCCAGCACGGCCGGGAGGGAGAGGAGAGGGGAGAGAGGAGAGAGGGAGAGAG